>NC_140166.1:21699366-21769366 GCF_963971535.1 Notolepis coatsorum | reverse complement strand
ACTGTGCTCAGCCTCTACTGTGCTCATCCTCTACTCTGCTCATCCTCTACTCTGCTCAGCCTCTACTGTGATCAGCCTCTACTGTGCTCATCCTCTACTGTGCTCAGCCTCTACTGTGCTCATGCTCTACTGTGCTCAGCCTCTACTGTGATCAGCCTCTACTGTGCTCAGCCTCTACTGTGCTCATGCTCTACTGTGCTCAGCCTCTACTGTGCTCATGCTCTACTGTGCTCAGCCTCTACTGTGATCAGCCTCTACTGTGCTCATCCTCTACTGTGCTCAGCCTCTACTGTGCTCATGCTCTACTGTGCTCAGCCTCTACTGTGCTCATGCTTTACTGTGCTCATCCTCTACTGTGCTCATGCTTTACTGTGCTCAGCCTCTACTGTGCTCATGCTCTACTGTGCTCAGCCTCTACTGTGCTCATGCTTTACTGTGCTCATCCTCTACTGTGCTCATGCTATACTGTGCTCAGCCTCTACTGTGCTCATGCTATACTGTGCTCATCCTCTACTGTGCTCATGCTATACTGTGCTCAGCCTCTACTGTGCTCATGCTATACTGTGCTCAGCCTCTACTGTGCTCAGCCTCTACTGTGCTCAGCCTCTACTGTGCTCATGCTATACTGTGCTCAGCCTCTACTGTGCTCATGCTTTACTGTGCTCATCCTCTACTGTGCTCAGCCTCTACTGTGCTCATGCTTTACTGTGCTCAGCCTCTACTGTTCTCAGCCTCTACTGTGCTCAATCTCTACTGTGGTTGACAGTGGCTCGGGAGGTAGAGCAGTCATCTGGTAATCCGGAGGTTACCGGTTCGATTTCCGCTCCTCCCGGGCAGTGTATCGAAGTGTCCTTGAGCAAGACAGTTAACCCCTAATTGCTCCCGATGAGCAGGTTGGCATCTTGCATGGTCGCCTCCGCCGTCGGTGTGTGAATGTGTAAAATGTGAGGAGTGAAGAAAAGCACTATATACAGTAAATGCAGCCATTTACTCTGCTCAGCCTCCACTGTTCTCATCCTCTACTCTGCTCATCCTCTACTCTGCTCATCCTCTACTCCAGGGCTATTCAACTGGCGGCCCGCGGGCCAGATCCGGCCCGCCAAGCAATTTGGACCGGCCTGCGGAAGATAAAAAAAAAAAAAATAATAATAATATATAATTATAATTATTTACTTATTAGACCGGAATGGTTGGAACAACCACATAGTACGTTCGCCATTTGTATACAGACATAATAATCATAATTCTATATATCCGACATGTTCACTGTTCATCAGTACGACTTGGTGCTGGATTTGCGAGAGCGTGCAGCCGCAGAGCCGCAGAGCCAGTGGTGTTTTCAGGTCCGGTCTGGGGACCGCTCAGCAGCGCCCCCCACCCAACAGCTGAATTGCCAATGGCTGAATTGGAGTATTGCACTGTGCGCGAACAACTGTCAGCTCTGCGGCTCTGCAGTTGCATGCTTCTCGCAAATCTAGCTCCCGCTGCCACCCAAAATGAATCTCGACATCGCTTCACCAATAGTCATTATCAGAACACTACACACATATCATAATAGAACACACATCGTTGTCATTATTAGACCTGCTTGGTGAAGCAACAATGAAACAAATAACTATTTTAATACAATTCAAATTGTGCTTAGAGGGAATTATTTTCACCAGACATTATGACCGGAGAGATTTAAATATGTCGGACTTCAAACCGGTAATTACCGGACAACAGAAACCCTGGAGCAACCCATTTGCCAATGTAGCTGCTATTTCCACAAAAGGACAAGAGTTCCTTGCATCACTTCACATTGATGAAGGTCTCCTGCAACTTGAAATAATTGACATGCAAGCATCATCTGCTCTGAAGCAGGCACTTGAGAATGAATCCACCACAACATTTTGGATAAAGTGTATTCATGTCAACACATTCCCCAAAATAAAAACGCAGGCAATATCTGTGCTAACAATGTTTGGCTCAACATACACCTGTGAATCCAGTTTCTCTCACATGAATGCCATTAAAACAAGCAACCGTGCCTCCTTGACAAATGAGCATTTGCATCACTGTTTGCGGGTAGCCCTCACTTCCTATGAACCCTCTTTCTCTGCCATTGCCCAGTCAAAGAAGTGCAATCTCTCTCATTATATGTGTGTATGTAGGCTAGGCCTGTCTGCTCCCCACCCCCCCTGATGTTTTGAGAGTTAAGAGTGGACAATAAGTGCTAATAAGATGCAGTGATTTGCTGTTGTTGCACAGACATGAAGCACTTTTTCATAAGCTCAGCTGCACTATAAATGTGTTTTTGTTCAAGTGTTGATGTTAGAATGTTCAGATGCACATCATGCACTTGTTTGTTTTTTATTTTATTTTTATATTGAAATGTTGAAGATGAGATGTTGCAGTTGTTGCACAGTCATAAATGAAGCACTTTTTGCAGGAGATGTTGCAGATGTGGCACATAAATGAAGCACTTTTTTTGAAAAGTATACTACTTTTGCAATGTAGTTAAATAAAAGTTGTGAAAATGTTGTTGTGTGTTGTGTCAAGTGTACATATATTCATAGCACGGGGAGGCGCCGTGGCAGTCCGGCCCCTGGCCCCTTGGGTTTCTGACAATGTGGCCCCCTGAACAATTTAGTTGAATAGCCCTGCTCTACTCTGCTCATCCTCTACTCTGCTCATCCTCTACTCTGCTCATCCTCTACTCTGCTCATCCTCTACTCTGCTCATCAAGCAGCCAAAGGCATGAGAGAGACGCAGATGAGCAGAGAGAGTGGCAGAGAGAGGCTGCCCAGAGAGGAGAGGCTGTGCTGTCTTTGTGATGAGGGAGCCGTAGAGACAGAATTACACTTCCTAACACAATGTGAACATTACAGAAATATTAGGGAGGAATTCTTTCCAAAAATTGAAATAATTTCCCCAGAATTCCAAAGTATGACAGAAGTGCAGAAATTGCCATTCCTCCTGGGGGAACAGAAATAATTGTGCTTTGGCAACATTTGTGAAATTTCATGCCAATAAAGCTTTTTGAATTGAATTGAATTGAGAGAGAGAGACGCAGAGAAAGAGAGACGCAGAGAGAGAGAGATGCAGAGAGAGAGAGAGAGAGAGATGCAGAGAGAGAGAGAGAGAGAGAGAGAGAGAGAGAGAGATGCAGACGAGCAGAGAGAGAGATGCAGAGAGAGATGCAGACAAGCAGAGAGAGAGACAGAGAGAGAGATGCAGATAAGCAGAGAGAGAGCAAAACTGTTTTGGGGAACAAGGCACCCCTAGTTTGATACTTCACCTATAAACAAAATGCTACTTTTTGTAGACAATGTGTTTTTAGCGTGATTTCATTCATCTGGGACTCTGGGAAGCAGACTGTGAAATGAACAGAACGACCAACTGCCCTCAAATTCTGAATTTGAACACATCATTACAGTTTGAACGTTTAAATATTTTACCAGTTTCAAACGGAATCTTGATGCCGCCCACTGGTACATGCTGATGTAGGCACTAAGATATTTAGTTTTACAGGCGGGAAAAGTTATCCGATTTTGATATAAGATTATAAAAAAATCCCCAAAGATATTTGGGGAAGAAAGGTTAAAAGGGCATTTTTCTAATTTTGAAAAATATAATGAACTTGGTGGTTTGTAGGGTACAATGTCTAAATAATAAAAACACACACATATATATATAATTTCAGGCTGTAAGGCAACACAAAGCACTTTTTGTGTACACACACACACACACAGACACACACACACACTCACACACACACACACACATACACACACACAGACACACGCACACACACTCACACACACGCACGCACGCACGCACAGACACACACACACACACATACACAAACACACACACACACATACACACACACACACACACACACACACACACACACACACACACACACACACACACACACACACACACACACACACACACACACACACACACACAGTCCTTTCCACTGCTAGGAGCTCACTGTCAGTCTGCCGCCTCCACCACAAATAACCTAAGAAGTAGTGGAAGACAATGTCCTGTAGCTATTACTGTCCCGTAAGTAAGTAGCCTAGCGTAAGTATAGACTAATTCACTCTATTAATACCACTGATCATGTCTCATTACAAGAGCAGTTGGTAGCAGTGTACCAAGCCACCAAGCTGTCTGCTCAGAGACCAGAGAGTCAAGCTAAACTTTATACTCAGTTTATACCTACAACTAGGGGTAGGCGATATGACGATATTAAATAAATATCGTGTACACTACAGTTGCATTAACGATACACTTCTGAAACGTGTCGTGGACATCGCGATGTTTTTGCACAAACCCTGTATTTGGATGTTATTGTAAGCCTAGTTTCAAGTTTCAAGTTTCAAGTTTCTTTAATAGTTGTCATACAGAAGTACAGAATACTTTTGTACAAAATGCTTCTTACTGTTGCGCTCCAGAGACTGTGCATGACAAGATAAGTATGAAATAAAGACATAGTAAAAATTAGAAGTAAAAAAAGAGGTCACAGTGTTCAGTTTAGACATATGTACAATGTTCGTAGACGTAGTTACCATACAATATACAATACTGTGCAGTGTACTAATATACAATACTATATAGTGCAAGGCAGAAATGGACGAGGTGCAGTTTAGGTACAATTCACAGTAGGTGTACGAGTTGTAGTGCAAATCCTTTATCAATAAATATAAAGTGTAAGTGTGTTTGTGTGATCTAAAGTGTGGAGAGTGGGTGCTGCAGTGTGTTGTTTGTTTGAGTGAGTGTGTGCGTGTGGGTGTGTGTGCTGTGTGCATTTGATGGTTGTTGCATAGTGATTATTGTTCGTTTAGCGATTATTGTTCGTTTAGCAGCCTGATGGCCTGGGGATAGAAGCTCCTTCTGAGTCTTTCTGTGCTCGCCATAAGACTCCGGTATCGCTTGCCTGACGGCATAAATGAAGCACTTTTTGCAGGAGATGTTGCAGATGTGGCACATAAATGAAGCACTTTTTTTGAAAAGTATACTACTTTTGCAATGTAGTTAAATAAAAGTTGTGAAAATGTTGTTGTGTGTTGTGTCAAGTGTACATATATTCATAGCCTAGTATATGTTGTCATGTCAGTTTCTAAGCCACCGCGGCTGAGATGAGACTTGCTTTAGCGCAGTGCTTTCCTCTCTCCCTCTCACAGACACTTTCCTCTCTCCCTCTCACAGACACTTTCCTCTCTCCCTCTCACAGACACTTTCCTCTCTCCCTCTCACAGACACTTTCCTCTCTCCCTCTCACAGACACTTTCCTCTCTCCCTCTCACAGACACTTTCCTCTCTCCCTCTCACAGACACACTTTCCTCTCTCCCTCTCACAGACACTTTCCTCTCTCCCTCTCACAGACACTTTCCTCTCTCCCTCTCACAGACACTTTCCTCTCTCCCTCTCACAGACACTTTCCTCTCTCCCTCTCACAGACACTTTCCTCTCTCCCTCTCACAGACACTTTCCTCTCTCCCTCTCACAGACACTTTCCTCTCTCCCTCTCACAGACACTTTCCTCTCTCCCTCTCACAGACACTTTCTTCTCTCCCTCTCACAGACACTTTCCTCTCTCCCTCTCACAGACACTTTCCTCTCTCCCTCTCACAGACACAGAAAAAAAAAGTCACACACACCCAGAGACGGAGAAGGCGGTGCCACAGGCAGCGCACATGTTTGTTATTGTTTGGAGGAAACGGGGAAAAAGGATACGAGAGAAGTGAAGAGAGTTTAGCGAGTTTAAATGTTAGCCCTACTTGTTTTATTCAGAAACGGCAATGGACCTGTCTCAAACCCTGCCCCTTTTCTTGATCCTCCAATCACAACTGTCGCTTACCTCGGACAAACTTGGTTTGTCCGAGGTAAGCGACAGTTGTGATTGGAGGATCAAGAAAAGGGGCAGGGTTTGAGACAGGTCAATTATGGAGGCACCGAGGCGGACGAACTAGTTCCAAAAAATAGTAGCCTTGCGACTACTACTAAACATTAGCGTTAGCATTATTTGTTTGCAGCGAGAACAAAGTGCAATAAACTAAAAAAGATACATTCACAGTGTATTCTGCCTCATTTATTGATGAAACAAAACCAACAGTAACCCAATTTACCACCAAGAACAGAGAGTTCACTCTCACAAAAAGATAGCAAATGTTGTTAGCTTATGTGCTAATGTGACTGGGATTTCCTATTCTAACCATTAGCATTGCGTCTAGCGTAAATGAGCTAATAATGCATTTTCATGCAATTAAAAGTAAATATATATATATTTAATACACATGATGCACACACACCTTTAGAGTGTTTTGTTTACCAGTAGGATGCTATAACATTGCTGATAATACAAATTATTATTATTTTCTCACAGTAGTGTGTATATATGTATGTGTGTGTGTGTGTGTGTGTGTGTGTGTGTTTGTGTGTGTGTGTGTGTGTGTGTTATTTCTCTCCCATTACAGACGCCGAGACCCTGAAACTGGTAACGTCGAACCATCCGACTACATGCCAGCTGGATCAGTTACCCTCCCCACTCCTCCAGACCATAGCACCAGACATCCTCCCATTCCTAACTGCAACCATCAACTCCTCCCTCAACTCGGGGGTGGTCCCCACCTCCCTAAAACAAGCCAGAGTCACACCGCTCATGAAAAAACCAACCATGAACCCCACCGTCATAGGCAACTATCGTCCTGTCTCTCTTCTCTCCTTCCTTTCTAAAACATGTCCTGTATCCAACCAACTCACTGATTATCTCTTACAGAATGACCTCCCAGACCCTAATCAGTCAGGCTTCAGGACTGGTCACTCCACAAAAACAGCCCTCATTGTGGTCACAGAGGCACTTCACTTAGCAAAAGCGAAAGGCCTCTCCTCTGTCCTGATTCTCCTAGACCTATCTGCAGCCTTCGACACAGTCAACCATCAGATCCTCCTCGTGTCCCTCGCAGGAATGGGAGTGGCTGGCTCTGTGCTGACATGGCTGACATCATACCTCAATGACCGCTCCTACCAAGTGTCATGGAGAAGGACCCTGTCTGCCGCCCGCCCCCTGCGGACGGGTGTCCCCCACGGCTCTGTCCTTGGACCCCTTCTCTTCTCCCTCTGGGTAACATTACCATGTCTCATGCCTTCTCGTATCATTGCTATGCCGATGATACTCAACTCTTCCTCTCCTTCCCTCCCTCAGATATACACGTCTCTGAGCGGATCTCGGCCTGTCTGTCCGACATCTCCGCCTGGATGACGACCAACCACCTCAAACTGAACCTAAGCAAAACAGAATTGCTTCACCTGCTGGCCAAATCCTCCCCCCTGACCGACCTTTCCATCACAGTCGAGAATGCAACTGTGATCACGTCCCCGACCACCAAGAACCTTAATGTTGTCCTTGACGACCAGTTGAACTCACATCGCAGCGACAACCAAAACCTGCAGAATCCTCCTGAGCAACGTCAGAAGGATCCGCCCCTTCCTGACAAAATAAGCCACCCAACTCCTCATCCAATCAACAGTAATCTCCCACCTCGACTACTGCAACGCACTGCTTGCTGGCCTTCCGACCACTGCCACCAAGCCTATTCAACTCATTCAGAACGCAGCGGCCCGCCTGATCTCAAACCTACCGAAGTCGGCCCATGTCACCCCACTTCTCAGGGACCTGCACTGGCTCCCCATTGCCGCACGAATCTGCTTCAAGGCCCTCGACCTGGCATATCGTGTGGCGAAGGGAACGGCTCCCGCCTACCTCCGGTCAATGGTCTCTAACTACACACCCTCAAGACCCCTACGCTGACTTTTTATTTTTTATTAAAAAATTTAATAAATAAATCTAACCCTAACTAACCTTACTGTCATGCACTTGTCCTAATATACTAACCTACACTGTAGCACTCAACACTTTGATGAACATTGTTACTCAGCTGATAGAGTTGTACCCTTCCTGCTGTCTTGTTGTACAAAACTTGTAAGTCGCTTTGGATAAAAGCGTCAGCTAAATGACTAAATATAAATGTAAATGTGTGTGTGTGTGTGTGTTTGTATTTCTTGCTAAAGTGGATAGAAAACACAGTACTGTGCAAAAGGCACCCAAGAGTTTTTATATAAATTGTCTTAGATGTTAATACATTTCTTTCTGTATTAGTGTGTCAGTAGACTACTCTTTTCGATTTTTAGAAACTTTAAATTTAATTATTTTTGAAAGCATCTTCATGCTTTAATGCAGACATAGTTGCAGGGACTATTTTAATCATCATGTTGGCATGACTGTATGCATCAAAGGGTTAAATCAAGCATTTTAAGTGCTTTAGAGGAAATGTCAAAATATCACGATTTGTTTGTTTTGATATAGCCAAAACATATTGCGATATCATTTACAGGCCATATCGCCCTGTGGCACCACCTCTCTGTCTCTGGGTGTGTGTGTAAGTTGGGCGAGTGTGTGTGACTTTTTTCTGTGAGAGGGAGAGAGGAAAGCGCTGCGCTAAAGCAAGTCTCATCTCAGCCGCTGCGGCTTAGAAACTGACGTGACAACATACTAGGCTTACAATAACATCCAAATACAGGGTTTGTGCAAAACATTGCGATGTCCACGATACGTTTCAGAAGTGTATCGTTAATGCAACTGTACCCGATATTTATTTAATATCGTCATATCGCCCACCCCTACTTTACTGTTACATTTCGTTAGCCTCATAGCATAATTGCCTAAGTAATTTTTTGACCAAATTGATATTTTTGCCTAACTCTACTCTCCTCACACTGCTGCACCACCCTGGCTTAGTGGCTGTGTCCTCAGCCAATCAGAACCTTGTTATTTTAAACATGTATTTCTGCCTAACTCTTAACTAATTTGTGAAAATTATTTTTTTTTCTTTTCCGAAAGTCTTGAAAAATGACTTAGGCAATTATGCTATGAGGCTAACGATTTGCACTCTGGTTAGATGCCAACTTCTTCTCGTTGTACCATCTCATGTATCTGTATACCTGTGTGGATGAGTTCACGTTGGTTTGACAGGTAGGAGGACTCAGGTGTGGATGAGTTCACGTTGGTTTGACAGGGAGGAGGACTCGGGTGTGGATGAGTTCACGTGGGTTTGACAGGTAGGAGGACTCAGGTGTGGATGAGTTCACGTTGGTTTGACAGGGAGGAGGACTCAGGTGTGGATGAGTTCACGTTGGTTTGACAGGTAGGAGGACTCAGGTGTGGATGAGTTCACGTGGGTTTGACAGGGAGGAGGACTCAGGTGTGGATGAGTTCACGTTGGTTTGACAGGGAGGAGGACTCGGGTGTGGATGAGTTCACGTGGGTTTGACAGGGAGGAGGACTCGGGTGTGGATGAGTTTACGTGGGTTTGACAGGTAGGAGGACTCAGGTGTGGATGAGTTCACGTTGGTTTGACAGGGAGGAGGACTCAGGTGTGGATGAGTTCACGTTGGTTTGACGAAGCAGAGGGTAAACAAGACCTGCAGGCCATGTGTTTTCAAGATGCTCTCTCGGCTCTGCCAAGAAATGCATAAACTCGGTTTTGGGCTTCAGAACACAGAAGTCCTGGTTTCTTCTCTGCCCATAGTTGTCAAACGTTAGACATGCAGTAATATGCCATTCAGCTGGTCGGGTTCCATCAGAACGTTTAGATTTAGGAATCTTACTTGAGATGTTATTCAGTTATGTCAGGGGATACAATAATGTCAGTTTGTATTGCTGATATAGAACGTTTACACTTGACAACATAGACAATACTTTTACTTTCTGTTGCAGTGTTTGCTAATATCAGTAGTAGGGATGCACCGAATGGGAAATTCTTGGCCGAAACCGATGCCGAAAATAGGAAACAGTTGGCCGAAAACCGAATGCCGAAAGGCCGAAAATGATTAATAGAAATATATATATATACTGTATTTTTTTTTGTTCAGCTACCTGATTATGACAAAAGACATGATTATGGCAAAACTTTACTTAAATAATATTAATAAAAGTCAAGTGCATTTTCTTTTCTCTGTAGTATAACTACAACCAAGTGCATTCAGAACAAAGCCAATGTGCTTTAAAACTGCATAAAGATCTGCACACATGAGAGGGAGAATAGCTTATAGCAGACTTAATGATGTTACTGTAGTGGCTACAGTAAGCATTTTATATAAAAGTACTCTGTATTTTAGTATGACAACTAATAAAGAAACTTGAACTACTGTCATTCACTGCGTTCTAGCCTACATGGAAGGACTTGTATTTACTACATCTCCCGTGACTCTTAGCGGGGGATGACGTAGCTTAAGAAAGACGAGTGAATGAGGAACTGAAGCGTTGTTAGCTAGCTTAACGCTAACGTTAGTTAAGGTTTTTAACCGCGACGGGCATATAGTAATGGCGAGGATATAAAGCATGTTAAAGACGCATTTATTGGACGTGTTGCGCGCAGAGTTTACATAGAAACAGCGCGACTCCCGAGTCCCAAGAGGAGTTATCACAGGCTGCAGAACGCAGGACTGAAGAGCTCACGTTGCGCATGTAATGACTGAAGCCGCGTTTTGATGACATCATCACAACAACACGCGTTAGGTTACAGGTTGTTTCTGTTTCGGTGATATATTTTCGGTGAAAAAACTCTTTCGGCCAAAAGCCGAAAGGCCATTTTTGGCCATTTTCGGCCGAAAACTTTCGGTGGCCGAAATTTCGGTGCATCCCTAATCAGTAGCCAAAAGGAAGTATATTTGGGTCCAAGATGTTGCCTAGCAACACAATTCCATTTAAATGGTCTATGAATTCTGCAAAAACAAACACTGATCCAACCCAGTACTCAAAGACTGCGACTGGAAACAGATAACCTGGAGCATGTTATTAAATATTTTATTAATAACATCATAGGAATGTTATTATATCAGTGGGTTTGTTTAACTGCAAATTTAGCATAAAACGCCTGTCGATTGCATACCCAAAGTAATCTGCGATTTATTATATATATTTTTTTTTAGCCCTTATTTTTCTATTTTTCTCCCATCCCAATTTCGCTGTTTCCAATTCTCCCCTCCCCTGTCTTGAACGTTGCTCGCATATGCCCCCCACAGGTCGGTCGTAGGGAGGATAGAAGCCTTGCATCACGTGTCCCCTCCGGTACACGAGGAGGCAGCCTGTCACATCTTTTCACCTGCCAGCGCGGACTCTCATTGGCGAGGTGTAACGTGTGGGAGGCTCACACTACCTCCGCTATTTCCTGTCTCTGCTGTGCAGGCGTCCCCCAACCGACCTGTAGGAGTCGCTGTCCACAACGTCCAGGTTACCACCCATCGACTTCCACCCGGTATGACGACTGGCCCAAGCCGGAGGCAACGCCGACAGCCGGATTTGAACCCGGTGTCTCTTGCGTTGGTGACGAGCGCAATGTCCGCTGCGCCACCCAGCCGCCCGCGATTTATTATACTTTATACTTATAGCACATGCATGAGTCTGGTCTATTTTGAAAGGTAACATTCTGAGGTTTCTTACACAAAGAGAAATCACTTTGAGTGCTAATGTAATAGAGAAACAGAGGTTTGAACACACTGAAATAAAATATTTGCTCCTTTTGTGTCGACTTGTTGCCAGATGCCTGTTTTTTAGTTCCAGCTGAGAGGTAGGAGCTGGAAAACATAACGGTTCCATAGCCTGAAGTCTTATCTAGTACAGGTCCAAGGTTTATAAAAATCACAAGGACAATTTGTGTTTAACAACGGTTTTTGTAATGTGTGTACCGCAATAATTCAGCGTGATTATCCAAAATGGCCGTCCGCTTCCATTCATTCAGACGCACGAGTCAAAACAAAGAACTTGTTGGTCTTCTTCTGCCCCCTTCTCGTTGGTCTTCTTCTGCCCCCTTCTCGTTGGTCTTCTTCTGCCCCCTTCTCGTTGGTCTTCTTCTGCCCCCTTCTCGTTGGTCTTCTTCTGCCCCCTTCTCGTTGGTCTTCTTCTGCCCCCTTCTCGTTGGTCTTCTTCTGCCCCCTTCTCGTTGGTCTTCTTCTGCCCCCTTCTCGTTGGTCTTCTTCTGCCCCCTTCTCGTTGCAATCGGCGCTCATCTGGGATCGCTTTCGGAGCAGATGCTCCTTGGCTACAACGGTGGTCAATCATTTTCGCCATCAGCGGTGACTAGTCAGTTCAGGACCGTTTACAACCGGACGTGGTCACTCAGAACGGCTTGTCAAATGATGCTCGCCGGATATTTCATCTTGTAACTCGAGACCCGAAGCACGCAATAGGTTGAATGTGGTGACGATCGAAAGGAGGCAAATTAAACTTTCAAACAATGTATTGGTTGATTGGCGAAAAATGCAGCCCGGAGCCAATAGACGAGAGCAAAGTGCTGCGACATGCGTGACGGCCCTTATACAGTTGGGCGTTAAGAGGTTAATAATAGTAATAAACATGTTATTATATAAGTGGGTTTGTTTATAATAATAGTAATAAGCAAGTTATTATATCAGTGAGGTGTGGCCAGCAGTAGCAACTCCTCCCCTATTCCCACTCAAATCCAACATTAGACCAAAACAAAGAATGTAAACAAAGCAGAATACCAAGTGGGTCTCTTTTGCCTATACTAGAGGTTGTTGTTTTGATGACACCACAGATTCTACCTTTAACCGTTCTATTTTCAAATGACAAATTCACTATCTATCTATAAATGGCCTTTTCCAGTGGTTAGCATTGTTTTGTAGCAATGTGGGGTTGTACCAACACTGACTAGATATGAAATTCTCATTCAGTCCCACTCAGTGGTGCAGTCGTAATATGGGAACTGCCCGGACGCCACGTGCACGCGCACAGACCAGATTATTATTATGCAGAATATATAGTAGGAAACATGATTGTATAGGAAATTACTTGTTTTAGTTTAGTTTTTGTAAATATTGCCTTGAAATAGAGAAGCTGAAAAAGGTAGCAGGATGTCGCCTTCAATATATTAAGAAATTAGATTGTCAACAGATATGGTTGAAAAACAATACAATTTCTTTAATTGAATGAACTTAAACTAGAAAAGTAAATACAAACTAAATTAACAATGTAACTTAGTTTACAGAAGGACAGTTTCCTTCTGAAACACAACTTAATGCCTCATCCTTGATACTTCCAGTCGCGACCATTGTCACATAGCTCAAGCAAACCCCCACCAATTGGTACAGGCTTGTATTTTGGTTTGGCTCTTCTCGTCCTTTGTTATGCTATCGGTATCCTATTATTATGCAAAGTCTAGGTGATAGAGATAAGTGCCGGCCGCCAGGTACTTGGCGCACGGCGCGACGAGTCCAGTGACAATTGTGAACGCATTTTTGTGTGCGCGCGCGTGCACATCCGTGCGCGATTGCGCGTACTTCTGCTCAGCGAACTACTAGGACGGCGTGGTACCCCATCCACCCACCACTGCATCCCTGGTCCCACTCCTCCACTTAAGTTGATACAAGATCCTCCCCCAGTGAACTAAGCCATTCAGAATTGCCTCGCTTGTCTTCGTAGAGATGCTGATTTGCATATCTTGATTTGCATATCTAAGCTCCTTCTGTGGTTGTAGCCACCACCAACAATCAACAATTCGCTCAACAACGGAGCAGTGGGAATAATGCGGAAGCGGTTTCCCTGTCACTGACACTTCCTCTAGAGAGAGAGAGAGAGGGGCGGCTACGTGGCATAGTGGGCAAGGCGCTCGCCACGAATGCGGAGACGCTGGGCTCGCCTGTTCGAGCCCAGCGCTCCACATTGCTTTCAGTTTAGCTGGTCGTTCATACTAATACACATTGGCCGTATTAGGGGGTGGGAAACTGATGGGTGGGGATCAGGCGTTGTGGACAGCGACTCCTACAGGTCGGTTGGTGCGCCTGCGCAGTAGAATCAGGAAGTGTCGGGGGCAGCGTGAGCCTCCCACGCGTTACTCCTCGCCACTGAGAGGTCGAGCTGCGCAGGTGAAAAGATGCGACTGCTGTTACCTCAAGTACCGGAGGGGACTTGTGCTATGTATGACTTAGTCCACATTGCAGCCGGCTTGTGGGAGGCAAGAAACAGCGTTCGTGACAGGGGAGGGTTGAATTGGATGATACGAAATTGGGATGGGAGAAAATATAGAAAAATGGGAGAAAAAGTGGATAAAAAAAAAGAGAGAGAGAGAGGGAGAGACAGACAGATAGAGAGAGGGAGAGAGAGGCTCTCATACGGAGAGGCTCTCTGAGGCTCTCTGTCTCTCCCCCTGCATTTACACACAATCGCGAGTCGAGCCGCTCACACACGCGCACACGCACACACTAGTGATGTGCATCTCCATCACTGAGGCCGATGCGATGCGCATCTCGATACGGTGCCAACGATACGATACATTAACGATACATTTGAAGCACCGGGCGATGCGATACGATTCACCCCCTGTTGAGATACGATACGATTCGATACGATTTGATTCAACATAATGCGATTCGGGGCGATACGATGCGATTCAACACGATGCAAAATAATGATACAATTTTATGGTATGACAGAGGATTTGGTTGTATTCCTTATACAGCTTATATTATTATTAAAAATAAAATAATCTACTGTAAGACAATTTATATAAAAACTCTTGGGTGCCTAAGAAGACTTTTGCATAGTACTGTGTTTTCTATCCACTTTAGCTAAAAACACACACACACACAATGTATATACACACTACTGTGAGACAATAATAATCACACACAAAGGGATAATGGCTTATAGCAGACTTAATGATTTTATAATATTTCAGATAATGAAATTAAATGTTTATCATCAACTATCCAATTAGTATTTATATTGTAACGTTTGGCCACTTTAAATCATTGAACAGAGAGAGAGAGAGAGAGAGAGAGAGAGGGGAAGGGAGAGAGGGGGAGAGAGAGAGAGCGCGCGTCTGAATTAGAACGTTCTGATGCTCCATAGCTGACCACACCAGGATTGCATGGAACCTGGAGGAAGCGATATAAAAAAAAAACGAATTGCCAATAAATGTGAAGTTATCTTTGAACCTGTTGTCAAGCGTCTTCAATATATCCCCCCCCCCCCCCCCCCCCCCCATTTCCTCACTAATAGAACTGGTGTTGCAGAGTCACGTTAGTTAGTTAGACACTGTAGTTTAGCGTTAGCTGAACGGCTTCCACTGTTTGTTGTTGATAACTGTCTCTTCTGTAGTAGCGAAGCAAAGATAGTGTCTGCTGTGTGCAGTCACAGTGCACTGCTGACAGAAGTGGATGAGAGGAAATTATATGAATGAATCGGTTTTGACCGATGCAAAGACGCTACAACAAGATGCATCGCAAGTTCAGCCTGAATTGTAGCCGATGCGGACCTATTCCACCGGTGCACTCGCATCGTGAGCGTTTATGCCAGTGCACCGATGCGAATCGGTGAATCGTCACATCACTAGCACACACGTGCTCATGGAGCGATCTCTCCTCTCTCTCTCTCCCTCTCTCTATCTGTCCCCCTGTATTTACACACAATCGCGAGTCACGAGTCGAGCCGCTCACACGCGCGCTCACGGAGCGATCTATCCTCTCTCTCTCTCTCTACCTCTCTCTATCTGTTTCTCTATCTCTCCCTCACTATCTCTCTCTCTCACTCGCTCGTTCTCTCTCTAGCTCTCTCTCGCATGTATCACGCTGTGTGGGTGACTGTCACTCAAAGCGCATTGCTAGTATGGGCGGAGCCCAGCCAAAAACAGCTTGGAATCTTGAATGCAGAAAATGCTGCTCGAAAGTACTTGATTAGAAATACAAAACAATGAATTAAAAAAAATAAAAACGTACAGATGTGTTCCATAGACTCAAAATAGTGAAATAAATAGTAAGATAGTTCCAGGTCCCCTATCTTATAAATGGCCTTTTCCAGTGGTTTGCATTGTTTTCTAGCAATGTGGGGTTGTACCAACACTGACTAGGTGTGAAATTCTCATTCAGGCGCATTCCTCCAGTTCAGCTGAGACAAGATCCTCCCCCACTAAACCAAGCCATTCTGAATTTACGTCAATCTGTGACGTGTAAGAATAGTGATCTGTGTAACCTCAGCTCCTTCTGTGGGTTGTAGCCACCGCCCACAATCAACAATTCGAGGAAGTTAGTGTAACATTGAAGTTATGACCAAAACGGAGCGAGTGGAAATAATGCGGAATCAGTTTCCCTGTCAGACACTTGCACTTCCCCAAAAGAGAGAAAAAGAGAGAGGGAGAGAGAGAGAGAGAGAGACAGATAGAGAGAGGGACAGACAGAGAGGCTCATAGGGTGCGTGCGAGTCTCTGAGCGATCTCTCCTCTGTCTCTCCCGCTGTTTTTGACACACACACTTGCGACTTGAGCCACTCACACACGCGCACATGCGCGCTCTCGGAGCGATCTCTCCTCTCTCTCTCTCCCTCTCTATCTCTCTCTCCCTCTCTATCTGTGTCTATCTCTCCCTCTCCCTCTCCCCCTCTCTCTCTCTCTCTCTCTCTCTCTCTCTCTCTCTCTCTCTCTCTCTCTCTCTCTCTCTCAAAGCGCATTGGGAGTATGGGTGGAGCCCAGCCAAAAACAGCTTGGAATCTGGCAAGGCAGAAAGTGGTGCACCCAAAGTACTTGATTAAAAATACAAAACAATGCATTTTATTGAAAAAAACCTTACAGATGTGTTCCATAGACTCACAAGAATAGTGTACAATTGACCAAATAGTGAAAAAAATTGCTAAATATTCCCCCTTTAAAGCCTTCAGGCTGGATGTGATTGTAATCATTGTGGGTTCCTGGTTGAGTCTTAGGGCTGATTGTAACTGTTACTGGTTGAGGTGTGGGGCTGACAGATTGTAACAGTTACTGGTTGAGTTTTAGGGCTGACAGTCTGTAACAGTTACTGGTTGAGTTTTAAGGCTGGCAGTCTGTAACAGTTACTGGTTGAGTTTTAAGGCTGGCAGTCTGTAACAGTTACTGGTTGAGTTTTAGGGCTGACAGATTGAAACAGTTACTGGTTGAGGTGTGGGGCTGACAGCCTGTAACAGTTACTGGTTGAGGTGTGGGGCTGACAGCCTGTAACAGTTACTGGTTGAGGTGTGGGGCTGACAGCCTGTAACAGTTACTGGTTGAGGTGTGGGGCTGACAGCCTGTAACAGTTACTGGTTGAGGTGTGGGGCTGACAGCCTGTAACAGTTACTGGTTGAGGTGTGGGGCTGACAGCCTGTAACAGTTACTGGTTGAGGTGTGGGGCTGACAGCCTGTAACAGTTACTGGTTGAGGTGTGGGGCTGACAGCCTGTAACAGTTACTGGTTGAGGTGTGGGGCTGACAGCCTGTAACAGTTACTGGTTGAGGTGTGGGGCTGACAGCCTGTAACTAGGGGTGCACCGATATATTGGTCGGGTATCGGTATCGGCCGATAAGTGCCTTGTTGACTGCTATCGGCCTATCGGCCGATAAGCTCAAATGTGCCGATAGCAGTCGCCGATAAATAACCATCAATTTGTGTAGCGTCAAAAGGCAAAACAAAAAAAAGTTCACTCGCGACCTACCTGCACAACGCCCGCCGTCCCCCACACACACACACAAGCTACGGCATCAGTTACTACTTATGATTAACAAGGCATTCGTTTTGTGGCATTAACCTTATATAGTTAGTGTTACACGGACAATAACATCAGCATATTATTATTACCCATAGCAGCAAGGCATTACTCCGAGTCCGTTCATAGCTCAGTTACATTCCGTTGCAGCATGAGCTACCGGGAGGCAGAAGACTAACGTTACTGGTGAAAATGTGATTTACGTTGGAATACTCCTTTGCCAACTTGCTGTACTTTGCTTGCAGGTCTGCAGCCATTATTGCTGGATTATGAATAGCCCCAACTTTAGCCAACATAACGTTATGGCTAAACCTTTAACATTAGTTAACGCTAGCTTTCGGTTAGCTGTTCAATGCTAATAACACAACCAAGCGAACCCATCAGAGCTCCCCATCAACACCGCTCTGTCGGGAGGATGGCATTTAAGAAAGTATCTGCTGTTAAAATGACACAAACATTCGTTTTGTGGCATTAACGTTATATAGTTAGTTACACGTTCAATTACATCAGCATAGTATTTACCTGAAGATAGCAAGCAAGCCGTTCATAGCTCGGTTCCATTCCGTACCCAACTACCCATTCTGCAATCTGTTAATAAAGTTTTCAACCAGACAAATGTATAGAAAGGCTTTGTTTTATTATAACATTTGTTGCAGTAAAATCATTGTGTCTCGTTTGGCCATCCTGTGGAGCGCGCTGGTCGGCGGGCACTGCCGGGCAGCTAACGTATTAGCTTGTTGTGGTTCTGAGTTTGACTCGCATTCTCGCAAGCAGATCAATGGCGGCATGCCCCCGAAGTAGAAAATGAATAAACGCTTGCCGATTGGTGGTAAGAACAGCAGGAGGTGGGTGCTAGCGGTGTGGCGTAATTGGCCGAATCGACTGTCAATCAAAATGGTTCCATTGCATTGGTTGAAAGCTCTGGTTGAGAGAATAGTATCCCGCTGCAGGCCGCCAGAATGGTTCCATTGCATTGGTTGAAAGCTCTGGTTGAGAAAATAGTATCCCTCTGCAGGCCGCAAGACGATACTGGGAGATAGTGATACCATAAACGTATTTCTTGATGTTTCCTTTTTTTAAGTAAGTAAAGAGGCCTACAAATACAAACATACACATACAAATATACAGTAGTTTCATTAAAAAAATAAAAATAAAAATATTAAAGAAAACATTAAAAAGAATTACAAATACTTATTTTTTGCCACAAGTATCGGTATCGGTATCGGCCGATTGTGTTAGTTGAACAATCGTATAGGTATCGGTGGCCAATTTTCATATCGGTGCACCCCTACCTGTAACAGTTACTGGTTGAGGTGTGGGGCTGACAGCCTGTAACAGTTACTGGTTGAGGTGTGGGGCTGACAGCCTGTAACAGTTACTGGTTGAGGTGTGGGGCTGACAGCCTGTAACAGTTACTGGTTGAGGTGTGGGGCTGACAGCCTGTAACAGTTACTGGTTGAGGTGTGGGGCTGACAGCAGTGTTAATTTTGTTGACTAAATTGATGACGAAAGATGTTCGTCAACGAAGGTTTTTTTCATGACGTGACGTCACGTTATTGAAGACCACTTGACGCTAACGAGACTAAATAGTTTATTCAATATCGTTGACCGCAACTGATGACACAAAAATGTAATTTACAAAAACCAGGACGAAATGTCTCTTCGTGTATGTTGCTATTGTTGACTAAAACAAGACGAGACAAAATAATTATAACTTTTCTTAATGCCATTGTCCCGAGTAGAGCAGTGTGACGCGGAGCTCCGTTATTAGCATTAGCTGTAGAGCTATTTGAAAAGCTAGTTTTAGCTTAACGTTACCTTGGCTAAAGTTGGGACTATTCATAATCCAGCTGCAGACCTGCAAGCAAAGTACAGCAAGTTGGCAAAGGAGTATTCCAAGGTAAATCACCAGTAACGTTACATTCTTTCCATCTACCTAACCGGTAGCTCATGCTAACTGGCTAACCTAGCTCACGTTAACGTAGTCACTGATCGACCTCTCCCACACAATTAATGACATGTTGCGGACAGACATACCGGTGACAATGTTTAGCTTTTAGTGCCAAATGATAAGAGTCTGAGGCCGAGTCTCAAAAGAGAATGTTGAATATTTATTTTGCATTAAAAATCACAACATAGACGTTACTACTAGCTAACTGGAATGGGAGCAGGCTGGATAGGAAGTGCGCAACAACGTGTAACGTCCGTGCGGAACCAATGTGCCAACCATTCCGTGGGTGAACTCATTGAGCTTAGTTGTCAATTAATGATACTAATACTAATCTATACAATCACCTGTTGTTGAATAAATACCATTACTTTCTAGTTATTACTAAAAAACAGTATATATAAAACAGTAGCTGTAAAAAAGAAAAGAAAAAAAGTTTTATTTATATAATATATATATATATTTTTTATGTATGCACTGGTATCGGATCAGTATAACCAGACCTAGACCACCTCTAACTCTAACCCCTAACCAGACCTAGACCACCTCTAACTTTAACCCCTAAGTTAGGGTTGTGACTTAGAGGTGGTCTAGGTCCGGATAGGGGTTAAGAGTTGGTCTAGCCCTTTACATCCATCTATCTAAATAATAATAATAAATTATAATGAATGCTTAACTACCCCTAAGTTACCCTAACCAGACCTAGACCACCTCTAACTCTAACCACTAACCAGACCTCTTCCATGTGGCACTTTAACACTGACCTCAGAATGTGATTTTATATAATGTTTGTGTGCAAACAGATTGCAATGAATGAATGAATGAATGAAAACTTTATTTAACAGATTGCAGAATGGGTACAATACAGTACGGCTCAATACATACAATTGTTAAGGGGATGCAGACCTGAGAAAGACGTTTGTCTTGTTTCCATCAGGGTCCCCCATTTTCAATTCATATAGACATTTATGACATACATAACATACATGACATTTATGGCATAGGGACATATAGGTATTTAGTACTGATACATTTGTGACATAGGCGGTATTCAAATATACAGTACTGTTACCCCTAGATCCTGACAGAGTATATACATATGATGGGGAGGGGACTGTACATTAGGAGGGGGTGGGTGGGTGGGAGGGGAATATACATACGGCGGGGAGGGAATATATACATGCGGTGGGGAGGAGACTGTCTATTAGGAGGTGGTGGGGGTTTTGGGCATTTACGGTGGCCAGTTTCGAATTGCAGCCTCCCGTAGGTGCTCTTTAAGGGCGGTTTTGAATGTGGGCAGGGATTCACATTCCTTTACAGCTTTGGGTAGGGCGTTCCACATTGTTGTGGCATAATTGCGAAACGTGTTTAGTCCCTTGTTTGAGCCGAATCTGGGTTTAACATGATTTGTTGAGCTTCCTCTGGTGTAGTGGTTGTGGTATTCACTGACCTTTGGGAAGTATTTTGACATGTACATGGGCACCCCGGTCGTATAGTGTATCTTGTAGACCAGGCCCATTGCAAGTTGCTGTACTCTGTCGTCTACTCTAAGCCATCCTAGGTTGGCAAAGTGGGCAGGGGTGAGGTGGGTTCTGGGGTTCAGGTCAAGTAGTAGTCTGACCAGTTTGTTTTGTGATGTTTGTAATTTTGTTTTAAGCGCCTTTGAGGTGCTTTGGTACCATGAGGTGCACGCATAGTCATAGTACCCTTGAATGAGTGCTCCTGCCAGAGTCCTCAGGGTATTCTTGTTTACCAGAGAGGAGATCCGGTACAAGAATCTAGTTCGTTGGTTGACTTTTTTTATTACATTGGATGCCATTTTGTCACAGGAAAGATTTGCCTCTAGGATGGAACCCAGGTAGGTAATTTCGTCTTTCCTTGTGACAATATTGTCACCCACTGTAACTGAGAAGCCGTCGGTCTTGCTGAGTTTGTTATTTGAACCGAAGAGAATGGACTCTGTTTTGCCCATGTGTAATGATAGTTTGTTATCAGCGAGCCATATGCAGATTTTGCCTAGTTCCGTGCTGAGGGTTTTTTCAACCTGCAATTTGTTCTTGTCAGTGACCAGCAGGGCTGAGTCGTCCGCAAACAGGAACAAGTTGCAGTCACAGGCTGACGACATGTCATTTGCATAAATTAGGAAGAGTAGCGGTCCTAGTATGCTTCCTTGTGGAACACCACAGCTCACTGTGAGGGGGGGGGATAGAGTACCGTTTACCTCTACCATCTGTTCTCTCCCCTCCAGGTAGGATTGCATCCAGCTCACTGATAGGCTATCAAAACCAATTGCTTTTAGCTTGTCCATTAGAATGGAGTGATTGACAGTGTCGAAGGCCTTTTGTAGGTCCAGCATGACCATGCCGCAGTATTTGCCAGCGTCCACCTCTTGTTTGATGTGGTCGTTCAAATAGAGGAGGCATGTGTCAGTGGAGTGGGACGTTCTGAAGCCAGATTGGAATTCGTAGATTAGGTTTTTTTCCGCCAGGTACTTTTCGACCTGTTCGTAGACTATTTTCTCCATGACTTTCGAGATGGAGGTAAGAATAGAAACAGGGCGGTAGTTGCCTGGGTCTAATTTGCTGCCCTTTTTGTGTAGAGGGGTCACTCTCGCAATTTTGAAGTCCTTGGGGACGTGCCCCTGTTTTATAGAGAGGTTTATTATGTGTGTGATGACTGGGGTGATGGCGGCTGCTGCGTCTCTGAGGAATTTGGAGGGGATGTTGTCATGGCCAGTGGCCTTGTTAGGTTGGAGGGCGCTCAATTTTTTGAGTACCTCATCGGTTGTTACCATTTCAAGTTTGAAGTCGTCTTTGTGGACCCCTAGGTTTTTGTAGTATGCTACTATGTGTTCTACCCCATAATGCCCTGAGTGGGAGGGTAGTTTGTTTACCAGTGTTGTGGCTATGTTTGTGAAGAAGATGTTTAAGTAATTGGCTACATCCAGCTTGTCTGTGATGAGCGTGTTGTCCGTCTTTATGTTTATGTTTGAGAATCTGGTTTTAAGTTTTTTACTGCAGCCTAGTTGATTATTGAGTAATTTCCAAAGTTCGCGGGGTTTGTTTTTGTTTTCCTCAGTTTTGTCGTTGATGAAATTTCTTTTTGCGGTTCTGATCATGGTGTTTACGTCATTTCTTAGTCTGTTTCTTTGGATTTTTAGTTCAACCACGTGGGCTTGGAGTTCACTGTTTGAGCTTTTGGAAAGCTTTGTCTGACTTTTATGAAGTTCAGAGCATTTTTTGTCTCTGGTTTTCATAGCGGCCAGTATTTCAGTGTGCATCCATGCCTCAGCGCGATTTTTAACCCTGGTGGTTCTTATCGGTGCCATGTTGTTGAGTATTGCTGTGAATTTGGTTTTGAATCCAAGCCATGTTTCTTCAACCTGTGTACCACTGAGCTCATCTGACCAGTCCAAGCTCCCCAGTTCTAGGTTAAAGGCCTCTCTAGAGTAAGTTTTGAGGTCTCTAGATGTGACTGTTTTGTGACAGCCGGCCTTCTGTTTTAGCTTTTTGCGGGTACAGAAAATCATATAATGATCACTTAACCCGCATGCTATCACCCCTTTACTGGAGATCATGGACTTGTCAGAGGTCAAAATGAGGTCAATGGTGGTTTGTGTCGAATCGCATACCCTTGTGGGTTGTGTGATTAGCTGGCTGAAACCGTGCAGGTCAGAAAATCTACTGAAGGCCTTGAAGACGGGTGCTGATTTACGCAGCATATCCGTGTTCCAGTCCCCAATAAGAATTTGTTCTACCCCCTCCACCCCAGCTAAACACCCATCAAGTGTGTCATAAAACCCACTCTGTTCTGGTGGTCTATAGATTGTGCCTACTAGTACCGGTTTCGCCCTGTCTAATAAGATTTCAATCCAAACAGTTTCAATTTCATCATGGTTAAGGTCAGTACGGTTGATGTATTTGGTATCCTTGTGTATATACACACAGACGCCACCTCCATACTGGTTCCTATCCCTCCTGACTATTGAGTAGTTTTCAATTTCAATCTCTGGGTCCTGTACAGATGAGTCTAATTTTGTTTCTGTGAAACACAATATGTTAGCCTTACCGTTTAAAAACAACTGTTTGATTTCAGCCAGTTTCGGTCTCAGGCTATTTGTATTCAGATGAAATATGTGAAGTCCATTTTTGCTTGTAATAAGTTTGATGTCGTCACAGTTGAGGTAACTCTGTTCAATTGTGTCCTGTCCTGTGGTGGGGGGAGGGGGGGCGTTGTTGCTGTTTGTGCCGTGGGTGGGGAGGGGGGGGAGGGGTGATGCTTTGTCCTTTGCTGGTGTCTGTATTCCTTTGTGTGAAAGCCCGCGATGTGGGGGGGGGGGGGCTGGTTGATTACAGATATGTCTGATTGTACTCCATTGTGGGGGAGGGGGGGGGGCCTTTTGTCCTGGCCTCGGCCCGGGTAGACTTGCTGGCATGGCGGCCTTGGCGGGGCCAGCCAAGCTAACCGTCGGGTCCTTGGTGGTCTCGATGTCCCGCGCCGCTCTCCCTTTAGCCACTCGCCGAGTCCGCTGGGGCTTCTGTGAGGGTATGTCGCCGCTTGCTGGTCGGCTGGTGCAACTGCTGGCTGAAGCGTCAATTGCGTGGATGCTGTTGATCTCCGGCGCCGGTGTGAGGAGCGATGCCTCGCTGTTTTGTCCCCGCGACGTGCTGGGCGCCTCGGTTGTGAACCCCGGTTCCTTCCCTCTCGCTGTGGCCTCTCGTGGGTTCTTTTGCAGGGGTGGCAGAGGAGGAATGTTGCCGTTGATCATGTCGTTAGCCGCAGTATGTGTGGGTAGCCGTTGATCTGTTGTGCTGGCTGCTGCTTCTTGGATCAGCAGATTTGACTGTAGTCTCTGGTTCCGTGTCATTACGGGACCAGGGTTCTGATGAATGTCACCCGACATGAGCAGGTATAATAAAAACATTGATCTCTTATTACACTTGCCTGCCGGGGGTAATTTCTTTCGTTCCGGATTTGCAGTAAGTACTGTGTGGATGGTCGTGGCTCCGAAGGCTGGATGCTTCCTCTCCGAGCCCGTTAACAAATAGAAGTCGCAATGGGACTGCTGTTTTACGTTTTCGCTATCCTCCACTTCTGTCTGGAGTTGCTGCTTGAGTTGTGAATTCAGGTACAAATCCATAATCCACAGGAGGGAAAGTAGAAAATGCGCAAAGTACTTTGTTGTTGTTGCTCTGTTGCGTTGGTTACGGGAGCTACGTAAAATGCGACCGTCCATGTTGAAGCCGGATGCTTTCCATCAATTTAGTCAATCAGTGTGAACTACTACTAGTACTACTGTGTGTTCTGTTTACTTAGTTTACAGTATCCTGTTATAGAATAAACCGCTGCCAGACACAGCAGAGAGAGAGAGGACAGACATGACAGAGAGGACAGACACAGCAGAGAGAGGACAGACATGGCAGAGAGAAAGGAAAGACACAGCAAACAGAAGACAGACAGAGTTCAGCGTCGTCTCTCTGGTCAGAAACAATGTCACCACATCCGTAATGCTCTCTTTGATGCATACATTGGACCATGTCTACACCAACATATACTGTAGGAGCAACAATACATTGGACCATGTCTACACCAACATATACTGTAGGAGCAACAATACATTAGACCATGTCTACACCAACATATACTGTAGGAGCAACAATACATTGGACCATGTCTACACCAACATATACTGTAGGAGCAACAATACATTAGACCATGTCTACACCAACATATACTGTAGGAGCAACAATACATTGGACCATGTCTACACCAACATATACTGTAGGAGCAACAATACATTGGACCATGTCTACACCAACATATACTGTAGGAGCAACAATACATTGGACCATGTCTACACCAACATATACTGTAGGAGCAACAATACATTGGACCATGTCTACACCAACATATATACTTCCTGTGTATCACTTGTGCCGCCGACTCAGATTCCCCTAGGTTAAAAAATAAATACGCAATTTAAATCAGAAAATGTTCCATGTTGACTATTTCTGACTTCTGCCAATTTTTTTCCATTAACTAAAAATAGACAAAAATGTCATCCGTTTTCGTCGACTAAATCTAGACTAAAACAAAAAAGACAAAATTGAGACAAAAACTGACTAAGACTAAAATGCTCAGACATTTAGTTGACTAAAACTGACTAAATGAAAAATAAATGAAGATGACTAAATATGATGAAAACGAAAAAGGAGCAATTGACACATGACTAAGACTAAAACTAAAATGAAAATAGCTGCCAAAATTAACACTGGCTGACAGCCTGTAACAGTTACTGGTTGAGGTGTGGGGCTGACAGCCTGTAACAGTTACTGGTTGAGGTGTGGGGCTGACAGCCTGTAACAGTTACTGGTTGAGGTGTGGGGCTGACAGCCTGTAACAGTTACTGGTTGAGGTGTGGGGCTGACAGCCTGTAACAGTTACTGGTTGAGGTGTGGGGCTGACAGCCTGTAACAGTTACTGGTTGAGGTGTGGGGCTGACAGCAGACGGTGGAAATGTCAACGGCCGTGTCACTACCCCTCTCTCCAGGCTGACAATTATTCACTGCTGGTGGACGCAGTGGGATAAAAAATAAACTGCATAATTGAGTAGTCTCTCTGTTTCTCTCTATGACTATATGCCTCTCTCAAATCAAATCAAATAAAATGTATTTGTAAGGCCCGACAAGTTGCGACAACACACGTTAATGTCCCCATGGGCCGGACACGTCTTCTTTAAACAAGTCAAGAAGAAACATCACAATAAATCAAGAACAAAATAAAAACACCATAAAGTCCAAACATTTTTAAATAAATGCAACACTCCCAGACATACCCCACGCGAAGGTAAGGAAAAACTCACTAAAACCTAGCAATTGGAAAAAATGCACCACAGGCAATATGGAGGAGAGAAACCTTAGAAGGGCCATTCAAGGGGGGATCTCCCTTCTTAGATGTCGGTGATAGTACTATTGCAATAAAACAGGCAAAACAGTTGGTAAAGCATGCACTCATAGGTGTAATGAAACACAGATAAGTGCATGCAATAGCAACTGAACATTTTGAAAGATAAAAAAAGGGAGAGAGAGGGTTGCATCCTCCCGGTCATCATCACGGGACGTCCAACACTCCGGTCATCACTACGAGACAGCCACTCACAGGGAGACAGGGAGACGGGACAGGCGTTAGACAGTTTGCGTGATTGTGATGGGCGGACATAGGAATAGATGTGAGCATATATGTGAATAGAATAGATATATGTAGTAAGCATATTATGTGAATAGAATAGAAGTACTTAACCCGGCAATGAACTCCACGTCTAAACCACGTTGACAGACCACGGACAGAAGACGGTAAGAAGCTGATCCATGGCCTCGTGGTGCATGTAGAACAGTCACTGCAATCTTGGCCAAGACCCCGAGACATCCACCACCTTGGTCAACACTACGAGACAACCACTCAGAGAGATGGGGGGGTTTGGGGACAGGGGTTAGAGAGTTCCCATGTTTGTAGTGGGCGGAGATGGAGCAATAAATACATGTAGTGAGCATATGCATACAGTAGAATCAAAATCTCAAAATTATGAAATTGAGTAATAGATAGAACTACTGCAAGTGTATGTATACAGGATGAGATACAAGACAATAGCTCAGGGCCGTATGCCCCGGGGGGCAGGAGAAACCACTCAGAATTGGTCAGGGCAGATCAGGTAAGGTTCAACACTGCAGGCCAGACAGAAGGCGGTATGAAGCTGTTCCATGGGACCTGTTGAGACAGAGACAGAGGTTAAAAAGGTTCTCCCATGTCTGCAGAAAAGCAGACATGGGAGCAAATAGACATCCTAACTAAACTAGACAGATTAATCTAGGGGTCAGTCACCGACCAGGTGAGATTAGGGTAGGTTGAGGGAGAGAGAGAAAATATGGGTCTTAAACAGGGATTTAAAAGCTTCGACAGAGCAGGCACCCCTGACGACAGCAGGTAATTTGTTCCACAGGTAGGGAGCGCGGTAGACAAAGACTCTGTGGCCAGCGGATTTTTTTTTAACCCTAGGAATCGATAGAAGCCCCGCATTTTGTGAGTGCAGAGCACGAGAGTATCGAGAGATGAGATCGGATAGATATATATATATATCTGTGGAGGCCCATAGTGTAGTCTTTGATTTCTGCAGTCTTACCTCTATGTGAACGATAGGTGACAGTGTCTCAGGAGGTAGAGCGGTCGTCTGGTAATATGAAGGTTTCCGGTTTGATTCCATCTCTTCCTGGGCGCCTGTTACTGTTCCGCAACTGTAAGTTACTTCCTGGGTAGGCCTGATTGGCCCCGACAGGCACGTGACAGGCGCGGCCACGCCCCGCGGCAGCCTCAGGACGCGCAACGAGGCTGCTGAGAGCTGTCGCGCGGAAATAGGCTGTCTATTGCCTCGCGCTGCAACGCGGAAATAGGCTGTCTATTGCCATTCTCTAAGACAAACTCTAACCTTAACCAGCTCCTTAACAGCGCCTAAACTTAACCCTTTAACCTTAAGCAACTCCGAAACTATGCCTAACCTTAACCTTAACCATAACCATGCCTAACCTTAACCATAAGGCATAACCAACTCCGAAAGAATATTGCCATTCTCTAAGACAAACTCTAACCTTAACCAGCTCCTTAACAGCGCCTAAACTTAACCCTTTAACCTTAAGCAACTCCGAAACTATGCCTAACCTTAACCTTAACCTTAACCATGCCTAACCTTAACCATAAGGCATAACCAACTCCGAAAGAATATTGCCATTCTCTAAGACAAACTCTAACCTTAACCAGCTCCTTAACAGCGCCTAAACTTAACCTTTCTAACCATAACCAACTCCGAAACAATGCCTAACCTTAACCAACTCCGAAACAATGCTTAAAGTTAACATGCCTAAACTTAACGGCGAACGAATGCACGTTAAAAAAATAAAATAAAAGATTTAAGGGAATCGAACTTGCCAGCAACGGACGGTAGGATCCACACCAATGCAGCGCTGCCAATTGAGCTATTTCTGGATAGTGAAAAAGGGCGTATTACTGCTACATAATCTACATAATGCTGCCGCGGAGCGTGCCGCGCGGCAGAGAAAGTTGCGCGTTCTGAGGCTGCCGCGGGGCGTGGCCGCGCCTGTCACGTGCCTGTCGGGGCCAATCAGGCCTACCCCGGAAGTAACTTACAGTTACGGAACAGTAACAGGCTTCCTGGGCAGCGTGTTGAGGTGTCCTTGTTCAAGACACTTAACCCCTAATTGCTCCTGATGAGGAGGTCGGCACCTTGCATGGTTGCCTCCGCCAATCAGTGTGTGAATGTGTGAGTGAATATATGTGAGGCATAAGTTGTGAAGTGCTTTGGATAAAAGGGATATACACATAGTCAATCTAGAGAGGATGAGTACTGTCAGAATGATTCTTCCCAGGTATCAGGCTTCTCATTCACTTCCATTCATGTTGGGGACCTAGTCTAGTTTCTTCAAGTTCAAGTTCAAGTTTCTTTATTAGTTGTCATACAGAAGTACAGAATACTTTTATACAAAATGCTTCTTTCTGTTACGCTCCAAGTCAAGTACGTGGACAAAAGTGTTCAGTATATACATATATAAAATGTACAATGCAGAGTAGAAGTAACTGAGTTACAATACAATAATACTATACAGTACAAAGCAGAAATGGGATGAGGTAAAATTTAGGTACAATTTACAGTAAGGTGTAATGAGGTATGGGTTGTAGTGCAAATTCTTTACCAATAAATATAAAGTGTGTTTAGGTGTTCTAAAGTGGGTGCTGCAGTGAGTTGTTTGTTTAAAGTGAGTGTGTGCGTGTGGATGTGTGTGCTGTGAGTGCATTTGATGGTTGTTACATAGTGTTATTGTTCGTTGAGCATCCTGATGGCCTGGGGATAGAAGCTTCTTCTGAGTCTCTGTGCTTGCCATGTGTTGGAGCCATATTGACCCAATTCGAGTTTGATGGGAAACATGTAACAAAAATATATATTTTGATTTATGGATTATATATATAATTGATATGAAATTGTACTTACCTGTATGATTTAAATTAATCTTGAAATAGATATTACCTGGACACTTATCTGTTGATGACTGTGGGGGCGTGGCATAGATTCACTCATAGACTCCCTTTGGGAGTCTTCAAATCAGTGAATGAACTGTTTGACAGCTGAGTTAGACAGCGGCGTTTGGTGTGCAATAGTTTTTCGACCGCATCAAGCCAGACCAATTATATCGTTTACTTTGTCAAGATCCTGTTCGATATTATTTTATTTAGTATAGAAAAGTCAACCGGAGTTTATGTTTAATAAATGTCAATCTACTTACATCCTCTCTGAGTGCTTTATGATGAATGCGCGTCGGCCAACTCTGCAACTAACTCCAGTGGCTAAATGGAAATTTGTGAAGGATTAGCCACTTCACCATGAGACTCCGGTATCGCTTGCCTGACCGCAGCAGTTCAAAGAGGCAGTTGTTTGGGTGGCTGGAGTCTTTGATAATTCTCTTAGCCTTACCCATGCACCGCTTGTTGTAAATGTCCTGGAGAGTGGGAAGCCCCCCTCCAATTGTGCGTTCGGCTGAACGGGCCACTCTCTGTAGTCTGCTACGGTCTTGTGCAGTGCTATTCCCAAACCAGTCTAAATATCATACTTCTGAAGTACAACCAAACTACTGCTTTGCAGACGTCAATAAAACAGATTATTCTGAGTCAAAGGTATGTGTTTGTTTTGACATTTGATGTGTCTTCACAGATGTATTTCCTTTGAAGAATAAAAGCAGATCCAGTCAATTTGTTGTAAGTCTAGTGTGCTGTGTATCTTTGCCCTGCATGGAATGTCTGGGGAGTGGTTACCATGGTTACCTGCTGCCTTGCTGGAAGAAAGATTCTAAACATTCTGTGAGAAGTTGAAAGTTGGTCAAACTACACCTCAGGTGAGCAATAATTCCTTTACTGATCATTTGAAAATGACAACATTAGGTAAAAATACAACAAGTACCTTTGACTCAGAAAAAAACGATTACACGGAATAATATTGCTGTATAGTTTGTTTATAATTCACAAGTAATATATTTAGACTTGGCCCTCAAAATGAATGGTAGTGAATAAGGAGCCTGACACCTGGGAGGAATGGTTGTGTTGACAGCAGATGACAGGGACACTAAAGTGAAATATCTAGGGATGTCCGATATTATATGCCGATATTGGCATTAAAGTGTAATATCGGAAATTATCGGTATCGGTTTTCAAAAAAAAATATATATAATTTCTTTTCGAATTTTTTATTTTCTTTTTACATTTATTTAACCTTTATTTACCCAGGCAAGCAAGTAAGAACAAATTCTTATTTTATTTATTGTCAAAAGTATGCATACTGTTGTGTTAATTCCACGACAAGAGATATGTAATGTTAATTACCTGAAATTATTCCGTTTTTGGGGGGGGGGAAACCCCTGCATATATCGGTGTCGGAAATTAAGAGTTGGACAATATCGGTATATCAGATATCGGTAAAAAAGCCAATATCGAACATCCCTAGAAATATCCCTTTAACACATTGGGTGCCACGCCCCTTCCGGGAAGTGCATCTGGCCTTGTCGTCCATTAACGCCATGTAAACGCTCACATTGTTTGTAGAGCTAAACCTATATTTTATATTATAGCTATGGATCTAATAACACCGTCGATTGTCAGTGGTCAACATGCAAAAAACTGATTATTTCTTCATCCGTACATTTCCGTTTTATACCGTTTTGAATATGAATATAGTTTGGGTGATTCTTAGTAATCCCAGGAAAAAGACACGATAATAGCGTTTTAGTGGAATCCAGTTATCAAGTTGCCATTTTTTGCCTGATTATCAAATCTTCCTGAAATCAACGCTAGATTGTCGTTATTATCCTTCCTCATGCACCCATGAAATGGGGCTTGTAGCGGGGCGCTCACCCCCCCACTGCCACCAACGGTACACAGCACATTGACACATTCCACACAGATAGCTTCGATCGCGGGAGAAAGAAATATCAGATCAACGCAAGATTTGATATATAGTGTTCTTACCTTGTCTCTGATGTAATGCAAAAAAAATTATCCAATTATCTGATCGCCATTTGAAGTACTGGGCGCGGGAGTCCGTGCCACGTTATTCGGCATTGCATATGAACGAGGGGGGGGGGGGGGGCAGCCTCGTAGATGTATGATGGTGACCCTGCCCGCACGACTCAGCTCGGCCCAGATAACAAACCACATAGTTTCTAATGGAGTGCAGTAGCTGCCACAAGGCGGTAGGCGGCGGTATTGACCGTCTGCAATCTCAGACACACTCAGAACAGCATGCACAAGGTGCCCCGCTGAATTATGAATGGCAATAGCGAATAAAAGAGATACTGTGAGAAAAACGTAGATCTACGTTTCCGGCACTCAACCGTCGGGCGACAGAAACGTAGTTCTTTTTTTGTATTTTATTTTTTTATTCTTTTTTAAAACAAACATATAAACAAACATGACAACACACGATAAGATATACAAGCATTAATTGTCAGGGCACATCCAATGAGATCACATTTTGGTTAGTTGTTTTATATAAGATATACCCATAATACCTGTTATCTAAAAAAAAAACCCTACATACATATGCTCAGCTCGAACCCCCCCCTCCCGGACCCCACCTTGAGAAGTACCTCCACTATCCCTCGCACCTAACCAGACACTACCATTATAAGCTAGCTTTTATTCTCTCCACCACTTCTAACCACATTGACATTTTGGATTCATTGAGACCCAGAATTCTTGCTGTAGATATTTCATGGTAAATTACATCGAGATATGTAAGAAACCAAACTTTACGGCACATTTTTTCTGGTTGAAACCAGCGTGATGCGATCAGCTTTTTGGCTACTGTGATACCCGATAAAACCAATCTCTTTAGCTGTGGATTCACTGCAAACTCAAAAACATCATTCAACAGCAATACCGAGGGGTGTACAGGTATATTCCAAGATACGAGTTTTGATATTTGTTGGGTCACATCTTTCCAGAATGCCTTAACTGGTGAGCAGTCCCAATACATGTGCATAAATGTCCCTTCGTCCCCATTTGTACATTGGGTGCATTTGGAATCTTGTTTGAGCCCCATTCGGCACAGTCTTATAGGAGTCAAGTATGTCCTGTGAATATAGTTAAGATTGATTTGTTGATGATCCGGGTTCCTTGATGTAAGTCGGACATTTGCCCAGGCTCCTTGCCAATCAAAGTCATTTTCCAGGTCTGGTATATCCCTCCTCCAGACAGAGTCAAGTTGGAGGGTTTCATACGAGGACGTTAGTAATTGATGATAAAATTCTGAAACAAAACCTCTCGATGTCTCTCTTGAGTAGAAGAATTTGTGGTATCTGTGGTGTTCAATTGGTCTGTCTAATGGAACACCGTGAGACTTCAAACATAGCTCTAACTGTTTGTGAAAAAGCCATGTGGACTTGGTGAGATTAAATTTTTTGCGTATTTCTTTATCACTACAAAAACCCTGTTTGTTAAAAATATCCCCTAATGAGTGTATGCCTTGCTCTTCCCATATAGGGAATCTTATAGGTCGTTTTCCAATTAAGAGAGCATTGTTATTGAATAAGGGAGTATGGTTGTGCCATTCTTGTGGGTTAGGATTTTTTTTTTGTGATTCACGCCATATCCGGATCGCATGAGTAATTATGGGGCCAAATTTTCGTTCACAGTGCTTGATTGGTAGTTTAGTGTATGCTATGTCCTTCAGTCTATGTGGGGCTACTATGTTTTCTTCTATTTTCCTCCAAGATGCTAATGCTTGGGAGTCAAACCATGTTGTCAATGGACTTAATGAGTACGCCTTAAAATATAGGAAAAAATCTGGAAATGCCATGCCACCATCTGCTTTATTTCTCTGTGCGGTGGATCTTTTTATACGTGGTGGTTTGTTATTCCAAATAAATTTGTATGTAGAGGAGTGTAATCTTTTCCAGTAACCCTCTGGAGGGGGTAACGGTAGCATTGAACAGAAGAAGTTGATTTTAGGTAGTACATCCATCTTAACTATTGATATCCGTGCTTGTACTGTGTTCTTAAGTTTTGCCCATCTATCAAGGTCGTCTTTGATTTTGTTTTGGATTTTTGTGTAGTTGTGCTTCACCGTTTGTCTTATGGTAGGGAATATTTCCACTCCCAAGCATCTGAAATGTTTTACCATCGGTATCTGTCCTGGGAGGGTTGTATCTTTTTTTGCAGGGGTGTTAAGTGGAAGGAAAGCCGACTTCGGCCAATTTATCTTAAATCCCGATAAATCACCAAAGTCCTCAATCAACTTGAGCAGATGAGGCAATGTGGTGTTGGGGTTTTTCATGAACAATATTACATCGTCCGCATATAAACAAATTTTTTGTTGTGTGCCCTTGATTACGATAGGTTCTATGGATTGGGATTGTCTTATATATTGTGCTAACGGCTCTAATGATAGATTGAACAGACCGGGACTAAGAGGACAACCCTGTCTGGCAGAGCGTGATACCGGAAATATTTCAGATATGATTGTGCCTGTTATAATCATGGCCGATGGGTCTTTGTATAATACTTTAATCATATCGATGAATCCTTTTCCTAACCCCATCCTTTCTAGCACTGCCCACAGATACGACCATTCCAGCCTGTCAAAGGCCTTCATAGCATCCAGGGACAGTATCGCCTTAGGTATGGTGTCCTCTTTGTCGGCATCAAGTACGTGCAGTATACGTCTTATGTTCTCAGTGATCAGGCGGCCTCCTATGAAGCCAGTTTGGTCCGGGTGAACTAAAGACGTCATATGCTTTTGTAATCTGATGGCTAATACCTTAGAGTACAGTTTGATATCTGTTCCGAGGAGGCTTACAGGTCTATAACTACCGCACTCGTTGGGGTCTTTGTCTTTTTTAAGGAGGACTGTTATGAGTGCAATATTGTCGGTTTTATGGAAGTTCCCCTCCTTGACTGAGTATAAGATCATATTTAGTAATAAGGGGCCAATTATGTCCCAACAAGAAAGGTACATTTCTGATGGGAAACCGTCTCTTCCTGGAGCCTTACCACTTTTCATTGCGGTTATGGCCATCTTGAGTTCCTCTAGTGTGATCGGTATTTCTAACTGTTTAGCGTCATCCTCTGAAAGTTTAGGGAGAATAATTTGATTAAGAAATGTGTCCATTTTGTTTTGATCGAAGGTCATTTCTGATTTATATAAATCGGAGTAGAATACTTTGAATGTATCGTTTATTTTTACCGGATCTGTTACAAGTACTTGTTGTGCTCTAATGGTAGTTATATCTGCAAATGTTGCATTAATTCTTAATCGCATGGCTAATAGGTGGCTGGGTTTGGAACCATGGGAGTACTGCTGTTGTCTTGTGCTGCGTATTTGTATTTCCGATTGTTGTCTGTATGTCATTGATCTCTATTTTTAGTACGTTAACTTGATTTTCTAGTCGAGTTGAGTTGTTGTATTTCAGAGAATTAAATAACGTTGAGTAAAGCGTTTCCAGCTCATCCAGTTTTGTGTTTTGATTCTTGCGCATTTTGGAGGAAAAGCTATCCGTGAAGTCTTTGATCATTCCCTTTACCGACATCCATATTATTCTGGGGTCTTGCACCGAGTTTGCATTCTCCCGTTGGAATACTATAAGAGCTTCTTTGAGTTGTGTAATGAATTCCTTGTTGTTAAGCAGCAACGAGTTAAATCGCCATCTTGGGGCTCGGGAGGATAGTATACCAAATGTACCTTTAAGGAGTAAATAACAGTGATCTGATAGTGCGTTGGGTATCATTTCCACTTCATAATTATCAAATAGTCTCTGTGATGCAAAGACATAATCTATAGTTATCCGACCTTCTACATCAGACCATACTCCCTTTAGTACAATATTCAACTTACGTTTAACGACTATTGCTACACCCCGAGTTCTCGTACCAATAGAGGAGTGACTGATATTATGGTATATGTTGTCCGCTAATTTACCTATGTCTTTCCCTAGAATGTGTGTTTCGCTTAGCAGAGCAATGTCCACATGTTCTTTTTTCATCAGTGTGAGCACGCTTTTGCGTTTAAGTTGGTTATTTATTCCCCCGGTGTTCCATATCATTATATTCAAACTAGCCATAGTCTATACATGTTGCATTGTAATTTTTGGTAATGCTTCTAGAGTGCGAGGCAATACTAGATATACATCCCACTAGTGAGGTCCCGTTGAGAGCCGAGCTTAAAAACATACATATATACAAATAAAAATCCCCTACCCTTCCCTCCCACCGAGAGTCGTACAGGATTGTGTTCCATGAACACAACCTTTGCGTATGACTCTCTCCCTTGCACCACCGGATATCCCAGAATGATCCAATTATCCTTAACATTCCTATGTATACCATAGGATCTAACACTCTAAATTCTACCATAAGTAGAATGTCGACTGTGGCTTGGCCACTTACCCGTAAAAAATAAATAAATAAAAATTTAAATGAGATAAACTAAAAATAAAGACCAAAAATAAGCTTCAATTGTCATGCCTTAATCACTTACATTTTATATGAACTTGTAATTTATAGTAATTTATAGTAACCCATGAATAATATGAAGGTATTGAACTGAAGAGAGAGCCTCAATAAATCAGAGAGAGCGGATGAAAAAGAAAGAAAAAAAAAACAAGTAAAAGGAAGAGAACATTAACTTAGATCTTAAAAGAGCATTGCTATGCTTAAACATCTAAAGTATTAATTGGAGAAGTAGTGAAATTATTTCCCATTAATAAAAAACAATTTTTAAATACGTATATGCAGCATTTCCCCCGACCGGGGTGGGCGATGACCGTTGTGTAGAGTGATCTTTCAGCCGGCCGGCTATGATGGCTCTGTGGTTTTGCATCTAGATAGCTGTTGATTATTCCCCCGAGGGGCTTCTGGTAGAATGAATGACCACGTATTGCTGATATTCCAGAATGCTCCATATATCAAAGAATGCTTCGATGTTCTAGATTATTCCAATATGTCATTTTTACATTGTCTGAATGTTCCATTATGTTCTGGAGTGTTCCAATCTTAAATCCAATATGTCCGCAATAATATACACGTCGGGGAAAGCATTCAAAAACTCTGAGCACGTAGGTCTCTCTGTCCCAAATCCTCGATTATTAAAGGTTGTACTATATGGTGACCTTGCATAACTGAGATTTAAAAGGCCATTTATACACTAATCTGCTCCTGTTCAGACAGGAATTTGGCTGCCTCTTCAGGCGATTTGAGGAGAACTTTTGCTCCTTGTTTGTCGACGGCGCGAAGTATTGCAGGGTATATTAGTAGGGGTCTGTATTTCCCCAGGTATAGTTGAGACATCACCGTCTTGAACTTGGCACGCAGTTCCACTACATCACGACAATAATCTTCAAAGCAGTGTATTGGTACCTCCATGTGTTTCAGATTGCCTTCCATCCTGCGAATTCCACGCATAATCATTTCTTTTATTCTGACTTGGCGCAGTACAACTAATATCACTCTGGGCTTAGCGTTGCTGTCACTGGAGCGGGGTCCCAATCTGAAGCACTCATCCACCTCCGGTATTTTAGGAAGGATTCCTGTTCCCAAGATTTTCTGTAATTCTGTGGCAAACTCTTCAGGGTTTTCACATCTCACTGATTCGTCCAGACCGACAATGCGAATATTCAGCCTGCGTTTTTGATATTCCATCTCGAATATTTTGGCTTTCTGTTCTTTATTGATTCGCGTGAGCTCCTCCGTTATTTCGCTGAGCTCCGTCTTGATTTCATTGTAGTTCCCCTTCATCTCGGCAGTTAGGTTAACTGTGTTAGCCTCTACTTCCTTGTAGATGTGAGTGAATTTGATTTCGTGGGCTTCCACTACTTTCTCCAGAGCCTCGGTGCGTTTATTCTGTGCGTCGGCGTCCGCTCTCAGCGCATCAATTTTGCCTTCAATAGATTCTTTAATAGCATCTACTTTTTGAGTTATTATCTTCTGTGATTCTGTGATCATTTCCTCCATTCTCTTCTCTGTGATCATTACCTCCATTCTCTTCTCCATTGTCTTCCCCATTTCCTCCATTTTCCGGATGATATGTTCGATATCTGCGGAGGTCTTTGATGGGGTTGAACTTGAAGCGGCCTCTGTCGAGTCAATACTTTCTGCTGTCCGCTGTACGTATCCTGGGTCCAGAAACGTAGTTCTACGCTAACGGCACCCAAAGGGTTAAGACAGTCATCACATACATGTAAAAAACATTGATCATTTGAAACAACAAAGCCCACAGGGAGGCAGGGTTCTCTCTGAAAGGTCCCCTGTAGAGCCAGATGGCATGTTGGTCACCGGAAACTCTGCCCACTGTTTGAGGGAGATTGTCGTTGCCCTGGTTACCCATTGTCAAGCTTTTTAAAATTGTATTATTGTATTTAAAGGTCCCGTGTCTTGCTATTCCTTTCACTATTTGGGCAACTTTACACAATTCCTGTGAGTCTATGGAACTCATCTGTATGTTTTTTTTCAACAAAAAAATTATAAATGTTTTTTTTTAAATAAATTGGGCGGCTGAGTGGTGCAGTGGGCAAGGCGCTCGCCACTAACGCAGGATATGCTGGTATCGAGCCCAGCTCTCTGCGTTGCTACCGGCTTGGCCGGCCGTCATACTAACACAATTGGCAGTGTTAGAGGGTGGGAAAGCCGGTGGGTGGGGATTGGACGTTGTGGACAGCGACTCCTACAAGTCGGTTGGGTGACGCCGGTACAGCGGAAACAGGAAGTATCGGGGGCAGCGTGAGCCTCCCACGCATTACTCCTCGCCTCTGAGAGTTCGAGCTGTCTGGTGAGAAGATGCGAGGCTTCTATCCTCACTACAGCCGACCAGCGGGAGGCATAGTCTAGCAACGTTCAAGACAGGGGAGGGAAGAATTGGAAATACGAAATTGGGATGGGAGAAAAATAGAAAATAAGGAGAAGAAGTGGATTTTTATAATTTAAATGTATTTCGCCGCGGGGGGGGGGGGGGGGGGGGGGGCATAATCCACTGCATTGCACAATGCATTGATAACTTGTTTCAAATGACAATATATACCCCTGTGAATATGATTGCACGGATCGGAATACGGGCGCACGCATGGGAGCGTGTGCAATGATATTTTGTAGCAATTTGACAGTGATATGTTCCCGACTGCGTGTGTGTTTCCCCGAGAAAAGCTCCTGCGCGCGTGTGTGAGTGTGTGTGGGGTGCTCCTGTCCCTCTCTCTCTCTCTCCCTCTCTGTCTCTCTCTCTCTCTCCCTCTCTCATTCTCTGCCTCTCTCTGTCGGCACCCGCGCCACATCAACCCGTTTGAGGAAGTGTCGGTATTTCCACTCGCTCCGTTGTTGAGCGAATGGTTGCGCTACAACCATAGAGGGGGCATTAGTTATGCAGATCAGTGCCTTATTCACGTCAGCAAAACAGTCAAATCAGAATGGCTTAGTTCACTGGGGGAGGATATTGTCTCAACTGAATTGGAGCAATCCGCCAAAATTAGAATTAGAGACACAGACCCCATTGATACAAACCCCCATTGCTAGAAAACAATGCTAAACACTGGAAAAGGCGATTTATAAGACAGGGGACCTTTAATTATTTACTCTGTATAGCAATACAAATGCAAATACATATGATTCTGGATTAGCCTAGCATTAGGTTAATAAACATGTTGCACAGCCAAGTAATGGACATTTGAAGCTGGATTATTGCACCTGGGTCTAGTCTACTACAGCGAGCCCTGGGCCTGTAGATGAGATGCGTGAGGCAAAGGACACCTCTGTGCTCATTGACCCCGTGGCTACATCCATGGGCTATCATGCTACTAGCACAGCCACAAGCTAACTAACTACACCATGCTGCTAGCACAGTCTCAAGCTAACTAACTACATCCATGGACTATCATTATGCTAGCACAGCCTCAAGCTAACTAACTACACCATGCTGCTAGCACAGCCTCAAGCTAACTAACTACATCCATGGGATATCATGCTACTAGCACAGCCGTAAGCTAACTAACTACATCATGCTGCTAGCACAGCCACAAGCTCACTAACTACATCCATGGAATATCATTATGCTAGCACAGCCTCAAGCTAACTAACTACACCATGCTGCTAGCACAGTCTCAAGCTAACTAACTACATCCATGGACTATCATTATGCTAGCACAGCCTCAAGCTAACTAACTACACCATGCTGCTAGCACAGTCTCAAGCTAACTAACTACATCCATGGACTATCATGCTGCTCTTACAGCCTCAAGCTAACTAACTACATCCATGGGATATCATGCTACTAGCACAGCCGTAAGCTAACTAACTACATCATGCTGCTAGCACAGCCACAAGCTCACTAACTACATCCATGGGCTATCATAGCTGCAAGCTATGCGGGGGGGGGGGATTCAAATACATGTTTTGGGGACCTTAGAGACCTATATGTAGCCTGGCGGGGGTATCCGTGACCGGGGGGAAGCAGTGGGTTGAGGCTGTGGGGATAACGGAGAGAGGGACGGGGTAAGTTTTCCACAGAGAAACGAGGGGAAGCACACAGGAAAAACACGAGGTAAAAACACGGGAAAAACACAAGACGTCAAAAATCATGGAACGGGTGGAGACACGAAAAAACACAACAGGAGTAAGGTTAGCATGATGATGGAAAGAACATGAATAACAGAGGTAAAGTTTAAGATACTTGCCAGGCCATCAATAAATGAAGATCTGACGCTGATGCATGGAGATCCTGGTCTTCTTGTAGGTGGTGAGGTGATTAGATGGCAGGTGTGGAGTCTCCATCCATCAGCGTGATGATTATCAGCTGTGCCGAGAGTGGATGGGACAGACACAGGGTTAGAGACAGACATTGGGGTGTGTGAGGGAGACAGAGAGGATTGTGTAGGTGAAACCGTAACAAGTTCAATTAAAAACTAAGGCTGTCAATCTATTAAAATATTTAATCTGATTAATCGCATGATTGTCCATAGTTAATCGCAAATTAATCGCATATTTTTTATCTGTTCGAAATCTACCTTAAACGGATCTTTTTCAAGTTGTAATACTCTTATCAACATGAGAGTCGACAAATGCTTGCTTTATGCAATAAATGCATAATAACGCGTTAACTTTGACAGCCTTATTAAGAACACATTCGTATTTAAAGTGACGGCCTGGCGAGAGGACAAAAGGGCCTCTTGAAGGGTAACAGGGAAAGGGGACAAAAATATATAAAATAAAATAGAAAAGAGACAGACCATACATACATAACAGAGGTCAGGGAAATAATTAAAACACACACCAAACAAGTCCAGGCGGTTAGGTGGCCGAGCGGAGATTGCGTTCGTCACCAGCCCCGGAGCTGAGCTGGATTTGCCTGTTCGAATCCAGCTCACAGCTCCGGGGTTGTCACCAGCTTGGCTGGCCGTCTGCACTGATACAATTGGCTGTATCAGAGGGTGGGAGAAGCTGGCGGGGTGGGTCCGGGTCGTTGTAAACAGCGACTCCTACAGTTCGGTCGGGGCGCCTGCTAAGCGCGGATTGGACGTGAGGGGGATAGTGTGGTCCTCCCACACGCTACGCCCTCTCAATGAGAATCCGCGCTGCCAGGTGAAAAGAAGCGGTGATTGGCTGGACGTGTGTCGGAGGAAGCACGTGGTAGCCTCCACTCTCCCAGATGATCTGACTGTGGGGGGTAAGTGCGCAGCGACCAGGAAGGGACTGGGAATTGGCATACGACTAACATTGGGATGGGAGAAAATCGGAGGAAAATGGAGGAAAAAAAAAAAAAAAAAAAAAAAAAAACACACACCAAACAAACAACCAAATAAAATTACAAGGTATGTAATACATGAAGCAGAACAGAGGCTGGGTGACAGTTACAGGTGCGACGTAAACAACTCTGTGATATAGTCCTTAAAAGTAGTGAGGGAGGTGGGGGGATCAGTTTTTTCCATTTTCAAAGTACTTTGCATCTCATTCCAACTGCTGGGAGCATAAAATTGGAAGGAGGATTGACCAAAGGACGTGTTTAACATGGGGAACATCTAGCGAGACATGGTGAGCAGCTCCAGTGTTATAGGGAATTCTCTACAGTATACTATAGAGGCTTCATGAGAACAAGCTCCACTGAGTTCCACAAACAACCAGAGAAACCAACTGCTGAAGAACACACTGCACCCCCTCCTCTTCTCCTCTTTCATTTTCTTTTTAAAATTCCCTTCATACACCGACTCAGATGAATGAACATCTGAGAGCTGGCGTCTCCTCCTCGCTAACGACAGTCACGCAAGGTTCAGGTGATGCTGCATCTCTCACTCGCTCTGAGAGAAGGAGGGAGAGGGGGAGAGAGAGGAAGCCTCGTTACGTTAACACAACGTTTACCCAGGGTCCATGGGGGTTAGGTCTCTTCACACAGTTTATTTTCAGTATGTGCCCTGGGTTTTCCGTGCTATCGCCTTCCAGCCGCGTTTACAGAAGCTTCTCACATCACTGGCTTATGGGAGAGGAGACCGAGAAACCCATGGACATTCTCTTTTCACGTCTGGTCAATGTTAGCATGGTGTTATTCACCATCAAAAATGGAAATATAATAATAATAATAATAATAATAATAATAATCTATATTCTCCTTTGCTTCATTACAATTTACTCCATAGCATAGTAACAGACACAATATTTCTGACATACAGAAATACATTCCCTGTTCCATAGATGTCCCTAGAAACCAATAACATGTACATTTATCTTATAGAAGTGGAGTAATCTTCCATTTACTTAGGTATGTACTTTTAGGAAAGTTTTATGAAAATATGGCTAGGGCTTAAGAGGTTAACTCAATCAGCGCCAGGGGTCGCTGTCTACCTTCTGGCTAGAACGCCAGGGCTTTAATCAATGGGGAGACTGCGAAATTTGCGAGTACTTAAAATATATCTTATATTATAGCTATGGGTCTAATAACACCGTCGATTGTCAGTGAATTGCTTCTGGTCAACATGCAAAAAACGGATTGTTTTTTTTCATCCGTACATTTCCGTTTTATACCGTTTTGAATATGAGTATAGTTTTGGTGATTCTTAATAATCCGAGGAAAAGAGACGCGATAATAGCATTTTAGTGGAATGCACTTATCACGTTGTCATTTTTCGCCTGATTATTGAATCTTCCTGAAATCAACACTAGATTATTGTTATTATCCTTCCTCATGCAAGAATGAAATGGGGCTTGTAGCAGGGCGCTCGCCCCCCCCCCCCCCCCCCCCCCCCCCCCACCGCAGCCAACGGTAAACAGCACACACACAGTCCACACACACAGCTTCGATCGCGGGAGAAAGAAATATCAGATCAATGCAAGATTTGATATATAGTGTTCTTACATTGTCTCTGATGTAATGCAAAAAAAATAATCCAATTATCTGATCGTTTGAGGTTTCATAGTCGAGTGTACCACCGCGTACCAATTTCCTAAATTTCTCGTGCCAGTTTACTACATTTGCCACAATCCTTGTGCGCTATTTACATTTTCTGTCACGGCGTCGTCTACCAATGTCAAAATAAAGAGTCTAGGTTATCTCCGTTTCCAAGATTTCGAAATTAGAAAAGCCATTCAAACTTCTCAAGTTACTTCAGATGATGAAAAAAAGACATGGTCCAAATGTATAACGAATAGCGATAGTAAAACTAAATGTAGCGTAATCTACCTGCCAATCTTTTACCGCACCAATCCTACCCATAGAACCATGATCCTGGCCTACTCTCTCTTGGCACGGAGTGAGTGTTCAGAGTAAAATGCAGATCGGTGTCACATTTAATGCAGGTCGATGTCAACCAACATGCCGAGCAGGCTTTTGTGTGACACCAAGTGAGCGACGCGGACGTCTGCGCGGTTAGAACATTTGAGCTTCGCGCTTAGAGTACGCGTGGACCTCTGCCTTTACACACACCCTTACATACACACACACACACACACACACACACACACACACACACACACAATATAACCTCACTCCCCTTTGATGCTTTCGGGTTCATATTCACCAGGAAATCCTCTTCAGTTCATAAAGGTTTAGCCTTGCATGACGTTGTGTTCTGACAAGTGACGTGTTCTGACAGGTGACGGGTCGTTCTGACAGGTGACATGTTGTTCTGACAGGTGATGTGTCGTTCTGACAGGTGACGTGTCGTTCTGACCGGTGATGTGTCGTTCTGACAGGTGACGTGTCGTTCTGACCGGTGACATCTTGCTGTGATGCTTCAGCAGGCATGGACTTGTAAAATGTACAACTATCTTCAAAATACAAAATGCAGCCGCCTCCGCATCATTCATAAACTGCAGCCTGGCATCAGATATTGTTGCATATTCATACTAGAATTTCTTCAGCAGGCGTATTACAATGCAGAGCTCATTTTTTATCTACACACATTTTCTTATGTGCAAACACGTTTGAAAACACTGTAGTTTTAGACGTGTCTGTGTTGTGCTCCAGCAGGCCGCTAGACTGACGCCATTGTGTGTCTAGTTCTCCATGTTGTGCTCCAGCAGGCCGCTAGACTGACGCCATTGTGTGTCTAGTTCTCCACGCCGCCATCTAGACACTTTTTCCTTCATCATCGTGTTGTAGGCTAAACACGGCTCCCAAAACCAAACCACATGCGTATCTTTCGGGGGACAGATCCCAGGGACATTCTGGATGGAAGCACTTATACGGACAGGTTGTCAAGACTCAAGTGTGGTTTTCCTCCCAGAGACGCACCCTGGAGACTTGTCATCATTGTTTACAAACAGTAAAAGCGTCTCTAACTACTGCACTCTGGGTAACCTCGACACGTTGCACTCTTTCAAATGTGAACTTTTTTCGAATGAAACAGCGCAACTGTCTTGAATTCGAATTAACTACGGCGAAGCCGCGAATCCAATCGTGAGGCCTTTTGTAGACGTCATCTTGCCTCTGGAGAAAAGCTGAATTCTGAGAGGCCGGTAACGGCCACCGGTCCTGCGCATTGTTTCAACGCAGCTCCCCCTCCCCCACCCACCCACCGCCCCGCCAACCTCTCCACGCTTTAGGAAGTTTGGGAACATTTATGTGTTCTCATGACTCATTGATGAGCCTTGTCAGAATGCTCTGCTCCAGGGCCGGAGGACACTTAATATTAAATGAAAGCGTGTCAGGAACAGGTGGTGAGACTCTCTCAGCGCCGTGCCGAGACCCCGGCTCGCTCTGATGTGTCTCCTCAGCCGAGCCTGAGAGCTCAATTAAAGATATGCCACTGACTGTTTCCGAGACTTTATCATCTATGACAACGGGCTTATTCGAAGCCTTGCCCCGGAGAGTGACCTCGGCATGAACCCCGGCTAGTGTCAGGTCAATTAAGCCTCCTCTTCATTTGTCTTGTTCTAATAACAGCGGCTCGGCTTGTAGTACATGTATTGTCAGTACATCTTCTGTTCCTTGTGATAATCTTATGTATAATACACCAGTTAGGATCACTGACCGGGCAACGTATTGTTATTATTCAGCACATACTGTGACTCCTTCTAATTCAATAGCCGTCACCCTACGGCCTTCTGTGTCTTTGTCACCCGGGTCAAAGTCCACCCCCCCCCTGTTTACTTAAATAATCCACAGACATTTAACCTCTTAACATTCAGCGAAAAGGGGGGAGAAGAAGACAAACAAGTTCTTTGTTTTGACTCGCGCGTCTGAATGAATGGAAGTGGACGGCCATTTTGGATAATCACACTGCACTATTGTGGTACACACATTACAAAAACCTTTGTTAAACACAGATTTTGGGATGTACTACATAAGACTTCAGGCTATGGAACCGTTATGTTTTCCAGCTCCTACCTCTCAGCTGGAACCCAAAAACAGGCATCTGGCAACAAGTCGACACAAAAGTAAGGAGCAAATATTTTATTTCAGTGTGTTCAAACCTCTGTTTCTCTAATACATTAGCACTCAAAGTGATTTCTCTTTATTGTGTTCAGAATGTTACCTTTCAAAAGAGAGCAGACTTATGCATGTGCTAAGTATAAAAGTATAATTAATCGTAAATGACTTTGGGTATGCAATCGTCGGGCGTTTTATGCAAAATGTGGGATAAGCTTAAGGGGTTAAAGAAAGGAAAGGACTTGAATGTTGGAAATCCGCTGCAGCACCAGAAACAGAATCTAGATGGTCTGAATGTTCTCTCAAGGCAGACCCAGATGTTTCAGTGCTGACTTAGTCTTGGCTGAAGGAGACAGAGAGTGACTATTACATAGCCTTGCTGCACCGATACAACGTGTATAGATTAGAGTTGGAAGTGGAGGTGGAGAGGTTATTTATGTGAAATCCTGTTTCTCTGTCACAATTCAGAATACCATCACTGTCTCAAAATGTTTAGAATGTCTAATAATTCACTCAATGTGTTAGGGCAGCAGTGGCGGAGCCCAATAGCAAAACACAGGAGGAGAGAGAATGGAGCATTTTAGGTTGGTTTAATGTAGGCACCAAGCAGACGGTATTATTGTACAGGAATGTGCAAGTAGATGCGAGCAGGTGCACTCCTCGTGCAGCACAGGAGCGTCCAGGTGGGTGGTGTCTCGGGAGCGGTGGTCCTGGGCACAGGGAGAACAGGATTAGGACAAAGTATGCAACAAGGACAGAGTAGCAAGGCTAGAGTGTGTCGTCGTACCTAGGTTGTTAGGTTAACACTGCAACGAGGGAGAGCAGGATCCGTGGGCTGAAGTAGGGGTTTGATGATGAGGGAATCCCTCACAGCCGCGCTGATTGATCTCCCTCTGGCAGCGTGGGGCCGGATGCTGCCCATATAAGGGTGCGGAAGGACGAGGGGTGAGGAAGGCTCTCGCCGTGATGGTGTGGAAGGAGGAGGGGTGAAGAAGGCTCTCGCCGTGATTATGACACAATGTGATCTATTCTGGGGTCTATTGACACCAGCTCCATTACAAATATAGCAGATTAATATTTTCAGTATTCTGATGTTGAAATTATTGTTATGGGTGACTTTATCGATTTAGGATTCCGTGACCATTGCCCTATAGCAATAGCATGCATCAGAAATAACTGGTTAAAGAAAGCACAATCGCACACTATTATCAAAAGAAAATGACCATGCTTTTTTAATTGACCTTTTACGCAACACCAACCACTATAATTCTGAAATCCCAGTTGTTGAAACAGCACTGGATTTCTACAGAAAGGCCTTTCTTTTAAACATGAACAAACACGCATCATTCAAAAAGCTTAGAATAGAGGAAGCTCTTGAAAAGAACAGAGCCTGGTCTCAACACACCAGCCCATTGGTCTTCATCTAGACAACTTAGAAAGAAATGCACATCCTATGGGAGGAATGCTAAATCTGATTACTACTTGGACTTAATCACTAGCTCTTCAAATCCCACCAAATTCTAGAAGGCTGTAAATTCTAACTAAAACAAAACGATTTCTTTACCTACACATCAAATGTAATGATTGCTTAATATCTGAACAGAAAGAGATCTGTCTAGCCTTTAATAAGCACTTTGCTGATGCTGGTCATTTGTTTTTTAACAATTTTACAGGGCCCCCTCCTGTTGATCATGATTGTGTGCACATTGTGAGGCATGCCTCTCGGTTTTCCTTTCAGCCTTTCTCTCATAGTGTTGTTTTTGAAGCAATGCAATCCATTGATACCAGGAAATCAATTGGAGAAGATAAACTGGATCCTCATGTCGCTCCATTAATTACAATATTTCTTTGCCAATAGTTCACATTTTTGTGCCTGGAAAACGGCTCATGTATTTCAATTACATAAAGGTGAAGATATAAGTGATCTAAATAATTATCTACCAATGTCCAAACTATCCTGTCTAGCATAAATCCCCACCAACAACTCCCACCAATCTGGTTAGAGCAAAACATAGCCATTACATTAGTTGTAAATTACATAGTATCCGCTCTATACAAAATAAAACATTGTTGGCTTTGATACAAATTCCTACAGTTGGTATCAGAGCTGTCTGAGAGACTGAGAGTGTGTGAAAATTAAAAGGTTCCTGCCAATAACAAAAGGTATACCACAGGGATCAATTCTGGTTCCTGTCTTATTTACCATTTATAGGGTGCAGGAGAGGAGGGGAAGAATGCAAAGGGGAGGGGTCAGGGTAGGTGCAGGTGGGTGATAGAGCATGAGGTGTGTGTGTGTGTGTGTGTGTGTGTGTGTGTGTGTGTGTGTGTGTGTGTATGTGTGTGTGTGTGTGTGTGTGTGTGTGTGTGTGTGTGTGTGTGTGTGTGTGTGTGTGTGTGTGTGTGTGTGTGTGTGTGTGTGTGTGTGTGTGTGTGTGTGTGGGTGTGTGTGTGTGTGTGTGTGGGTGTGTGTGTGTGTGTGTGTAGGGGTCAGGCGAGTCTTGAGCTAAAGGCCTTTGCCTCCCATGTGAGCTCCTCGGCAGGGGAACTCAAAAGTGTTCTGAAAACGTAACAAGTTCAAAGAAACTTGAATATGTATATATGTAGGCTACATCATTATATTACTTATTGCTATAAGTTAATGTACCTATTTTCCTGTGCTCGATTTGTACTTTATTTACATATTTTAAGTGAGATTACGTTGCTTAGGAACACCAAATCTGGCACAAATGTCCACTCAGTACAGACATTTGTCTTAGAGACTTATGGGAGGCATCATTGGACTCAGCACGGACATCTGCTTACATTGGTCTATGTGTGCCCCGGCCCTTACACTTAAGTCCCGCCCCTTTGACATATGGTGAGCTGTTTATTGTAGAGACTCATGGGTGGCACCGTTGGATTCAGCAAGGAGATCCGCTTTTATTGGTCTATGTTTGATTCCTACTCTTAAAGCCTCCACTGGCTGCTGGTTGGCAATGCAGTGTTTCTAGTTTTAATCTTACTGTAGGTGCAGAAAGGATACCTACGCATATTTAATGTAGCCGTTGCACAAAGCAGTAAATCCCTCAATCAGCCCCCTCTTCCCCCGAAGAGCCCTTTTCCAACTCCCACATAAATACCAGAAAGAGTTCACGCATCAGTCACATCCCGCATGCCCACGTATGGCCTTGTCCTGACAGGTCCCCAAATAATCTCACATGTATCCTTTAAAGGCAGTGTATAGGACACTTAAGATGCTGTAATTTGCTCATTGTTTATTTAGCGTCTCCATTAGCCGTTCCTGAAGTGAATGCTAGTCCTGTTCAGGGTCAGTTCACAGGCCTCTCATGTTGTTCACTGGGTCATTGTATTCCTGGGTCCTTTATTTATACAGATAAACACATGGATAACTAACGGCTGTCGAAGTGTCCTTGAGCAAGACACTTAACCCCCAATTGCTCCTGATGAACAGGTTGGCACCTTGCATGGTTGCCTCCGCCGTCGGTGTGTGAATGTGTGAGTGAATGGGTGAATGTGAGGAACAAATTGTAAAGCACTTTGGATAAAAGCGCTATATAAATACAGTCCATTTACCATCTTAATCACCAAAACCTGCACGGACTATAACGTATAAAATTATGCCGATTAGGGTACAAACCCTCACCTGCACCTTGTGTATACTGTTTACTTTTACTCATACTCATAGTATTCAGATACAATTGTATTGCCTATATTTATTGTAACATATAATGTAACTGATAGAGACCCTCATCTGCAACTTTGCTTATTTTTTCTCGTAATTTTTATATTCAGATTTAATTGTATTGCCTATATTGCCTAGTCTTTCTACTATTACCCTGCCCTAACCTGTACATCCCCCTCCTCCCCCCTCTCTCATGCTGCTACTGTATGACACCCGAATTTCCCCAAGGCGATCAATACAGGAATATCTTATCATATCTTACCTTATTTTATGAGATTGACATCTCTTTTTCATGAGCGAAAAGACATGTAAAAAAATAAATAAAACATATTAGACAAACAAGTACAGTTCCAACAAAAATGCTGTCAAACATCAACAGCACGGTTTTCTTTTTTTTCTCCTCTTTTTCTATTTTTCTCCCATCCCAATTCCATTGTGCCAATTCTTCCCTCCCCTGTCTTGAACGTTGCTCGCATATGCCCCCCACTGGCCGGTTGTAGGGAGGATAGAAGCATTGCATCACGTGTCCCCTCCGGTACACAAGGAGGCAGCCTGTCACATCTTTTTCACCTGCCAGCGCGGACTCTCATTGGCGAGGTGTAACGTGTGGGAGGCTCACACTACCCCCGCCATTTCCTGTCTCTGCTGTGCAGGCGTCCCCAACCGACCTGTAGGAGTCGCTGTCCACAACGTCCAGATTACCACCCATCGACTTCCACCCGCTAACTCTGCCAATTGAGTTAGTATGACGGCTGGCCCAAGCCGGGGGCAACGCCGACAGCCGGAGTCGAACCCGGTGTCTCTTGCGTTGGTGAGGAGCGCAATGTCCGCTGCACCACCCAACCGCCCTAACGGCAAGGTTTTCTATAGTTTATTCCATTTGTTCAGGGCATATTATCTAAAACCAGTTTATTGGTTGAAACTAAAACCCCTTCTCTACTTCCTCTTCACCCATGACTGCACTCCTATACATGGCACCAACACCATTATCATGTTCGCAGACAAAACCGTTGGTCTCTCATAAAAAACAACGATGAGTCGGCCTACAGGGAGGAGGTCCAGCACCTGGTGGCGTGGTGCACTGACAATAACCTGGCCCTCAACTAGGGGTGTAACGGTACATGTATCCGTACCTAACCGTTTCAGTACTGGACCTTTGGTTCAGTACGCTCTGTGTAACGAACAAATGCAACGGTACGTTAACAACTAACAGAAGCTCATGCAGAACTTTTTTTTGCGTGCAGAATTTTATTCAAAACTCCAAGTTCACCCCTTCCCAAAATATAACTTGCGCAAAGGGCCGGATGTTGTTCGTTCAGCCCATCCACAACACTGAGAGATTACCTGTAATTTAGCATAGTCTCATAGTGTGGCGAACACACACACACACACACCCTCTCTCTCTCTCTCTCTCTCTCTCTCTCAGTGCGTGAGGTGGAATTTGTGCTAGATTGAGTAGGGGCTGTCTCTCGGAGATCAAATGAATGATAGTTTACGGCATATAGAAGTTCAAGTTTCTTTATTAGTTGTCATACAGAATACAGAATACTTTGCATGAAATGTTTCTTTCTGTGTTGCTCCTGAGAGTGTGCTAGATAATAACAAGATGGTATAAAATAAGTATAATAAGTATAAAATAGAAAGTCAAGAAGTCAAGTACGTAAACAAGTGTAAACAACCAAATTGTTCAGTGTATCTATATATACAGCAGCGTTTCCGTTAGAACATATTCGTGCCGGTCTGGGTGTCCTGCAAGATTTCTATCCCCGGACATATTCGAGAAATTCCGGTCAGCCTGGTTTTCCTTTTTACCCGCTGAATGCCACCATCGGCGCCAATGTTAACGTTAATATCGCCTAATCTATGTTTTAAATTATGGCTATGTGTCTAATCTGCCCATCGCATTATCAAAGACTATTTTCCAGTCAGTGCTGTCAAGGCTGTTTATCGCGTCGTTTCCGTTTCAGAGCATTTAGAAAAGCCCCCGTTTTCAGATAAAAAACAGCTCATTCTGGAGCATTCTATGAAAATCGTCTTTTAGTGGAATATTCCACAACGTTGATATTCGTCAGCCTTTTTATGAATAGTTTTCAAATAAACGCTAGATGATCAATATTATACGTGCACGCAAGCACATTACGGCCGCGCGCGGATAATCGCCCCGTTGATTTCCTCTCGGACTTTTAAGTGAAACCGAAAGAAGACATTTCACAAAACAGCTTATAACTTCATCAAACTTACTCTGATTATCCTAACACTGATAACATAGAGTCCTTACCTGACATCAGATGGTATCCAACTGGTATATTCCAATTCCTGATCACCATTCGAAAAAATCGATACGTGTATGGATCCAACGCGATACTGTAGAACTCCATGATCAGCGGGGATCTGAGGTTCCAGAATGAACTGTGTCACTGGTAACCCTGGCTGGATCAGTGAACTGGAAAATGTGGATATAATGTCGCACCTCAGCCAGGAGAATTAAACTTTCCACTCGGGCCTGAACGCTCGACATTTCTGTTTCTGTTTTCTTTCACCACGGCATCAGCGGTCTCTGTGACTTCAAGTTCAGAAGACTCATCTTCGTTGTCATTATTATTAGACCTGCTTGTGCTTGGTTTCATGAAATATTTGTTAAGCTTAGCTTGTTTGGCCATCTCTCTCTCTCGCTCGTATACCGGTTTGTCGTTATGGTGGCCAGACAGGCTCAAAAAAAGAAAGAAAAAAAGATTCACATCCGAGCGGCGCCATCCGCGCTTTATCAGCGTGAAGCAACATGTAATGATTGTTTCGTTCATCGCATAGGCTATTTAATTTGAGCCTATTTTAATACAATTCAAATAATAAAATTGTGCTTAGAGAAATTATTTTCACCGGACATTATGACCGGAGATATTTAAATATTCGGACTTCAACATATTTTGCCCGTCAAATACCGGTAATTACCGGCTAACGGAAACGCTGATATACAGTATGTACATCTGGTACAAAAAATGGTGAGGTATAGCTTAGCTTGTGGTGCCACCTTGTAGTGGTGAGGTGCAATAAGGAATGAGAATGATGTGCAATTTCCTTACCAATAATATAAATATAAAGTGTTAAAGTGGGTGCTACAGTGTGTTGTTTATTTAAAGTGAGTGTATGTGTGCTGTGGGTGTGTTGATGGTTTGCTTATTGTTCATTGTTCATTGAGCATCCTGATGGCCTCAGGATAGAAGCTCCTTCTGAGTCTCTTTGTGCTTGCCATGAGACTCCGGTATCGCTTGCCTGACCGCAGCAGTGCAAAGAGGCAGTTGTTTGGGTGGCTGTAGTCTTTGATTATTCTCTTAGCCTTGCCCATGCACCGCTTCTTGTAAATGTCTTAGAGAGTGGGAAGCCCACCTCCAATTGTGCGTTCGGCTGAATGGGCCACTCTCTGTAGTCTGCTGCGGTCTTGTGCAGTGCTATTCCCAAACCAGGAGGTGATATTGCCAGTCAGGATGCTCTCTATTTTGCATGAGTAGAAGTTCTTGAGGATCTTCTGACTCACGTTGAACTTCCTTAATCGCCTAAGGAAGTAGAGGCGTTGTCGTGCCATTCATACACAGCAACGCGCCTCAGAACAATGTGTGATAAACATGAAGCGATATCTTTTCCTTGACATGAAACGGTACAGTAAATAGTAATGAAACCATTAGGGACCTGCATGGCGCTTCTTTTTCTATTCAATAACTTTTACCCTGAGGGATGATTTACAATAAAGTGCTAAAACAGAAAAGTAGGCTACTTACTAGGGTTGTACCGAATGTAATTTTTTAACATTCAAAGCTTCTATTGAAGTACGACCCAGTCTGGTGATGATGCCTACAAGTCGCCAGGGTGAAATGACAGATAGACACAATAAAAAAAATTAAATTTTTTTTATTTTTTTTGTGTTTTTAAATTTTTTTTATATATAACTACAGTTCGAGAGTTGAAGAACATATTTAGTACAACAGTGAACAGATATAATAACTCTAATTGTAAGAATTCTGTGTTTAAAAAAAGGCTGTTTTGAAACACAGTTTGTGCTCTCCACAGAGGAGAGGTGGGGGCTGGGTTAATTTTTGCATCTGAATAGAGCTGCGCGTTAGGATTCAGATTCACTGAGCCAGGTAAAGGCATTCACACAGAGAGAGTCATTAACGTTAACGATGGACGCATTCAGGTGAGGGTAGTTGTCCACGCCCCCCCCCCCCCCCAAACTAGCTGAAGTGTGAACATCTTTGAGAGTCATTTTCTCCCCTTGAGTATTCTAGAGTAGACAACAGACTGTTTTACAAGATTTAAATGAATATATGATATTCAAAACATTCTCATATTTCAAAGTATGACACATCATTTGAAAGCTTACATTCTGTACTTTCACAATCTGGAAAAATCTGGAAAATGAAAATTGAGACATGTAGGCACAAACCCTGGACTCGGTCACGTATTAGAACGAAGCTTTGAATGTCTGTCGTCATATTTTATGATGTAATCCAAAAAAATTATATATATATTTTATATCCTCAAACTAAATCCTCAATTTCAATAAAGTGATTCTTCTGATTAAATGAGTATTTTTTTTTATTAAATCAACTTTCTTTAATGAATATAACTCATCAGTTTCGTCAACATAAATAATCCAATAAGGGCACGGTTGGTACGAAAGTGATGGTGATGTATTGATGGAGCGCAGAGTAAGCGGATGCAGGCTACATAATTTATGATAAATGTTTTATTTAAATTTTTATGACGAGTCATATACTATAATAGCATAAAACCCCATTGGTTTAAACAGAATGAATAGACACGTAAATATATTTACAATTAAAAATTCAAATAATATGTATTAAACAAATTTATTTGAATGTTGATTTAGAATTCGAATGTCAACATTATGGAGATTATTATGGCTTGGAGATCATTCTTCTGAGAAACATGACACCTACTTCGGAGTTCCACAGGGGAGCTGCCTTGGTCCATTATTATTATACATGCTGCCACTCGGAGACATCATTAGAAAGCACAATGTATGTTTCCATAGTTATGCAGATGACACACAATTATACATCTCTGCTGAACCAAATGATCACACAGCTATAAACTCCATTTCCGCCTGTCTCTTAGCAATAAACAAATGGATGATGAACACCTTCCTAAAATTAAATGAGGGCAAAACTGAAATCCTACTTGTCGGTCCTATAACAAAAAGAGAAATGTTACAGAGCAATATGGGCCAACTTACTCCTTGGATCAAACCCGAAGTTACAAGTCTTGGTGGTATAATAGACTCAGACCTAAGCTTTAAATCACACATCAACAAGGTGACAAAAACAGCTTAGAAACATAGCTAAGGTACGGCCGTTTATAAATCAAAAAGACGCTGAAAAACTGATCCATGCCTTTATCTCAAGCCGACTTGACTACTGTAATGCACTCCTCACTGGCCTCCCAAAAAAAACACAGAACGACTCCAACTCATTCAAAACTCGGCAGCTAGGCTACTAACTAGAACCAAGAGGAGAGACCACATCAGTCCTGTATTAGCTTACCTACACTGGCTTCCGGTAACATTTAGAATTGATTTCAAGGTCCTCCTTCTTATATACAAAGCACTAAATGGAACAGGACCAAGCTACATTGCAAATTCTCTAGTCAACTATGTGCCTCCTAGAACATTGCGATCATCTACTACTGGTCTATTGAAGGTTCCAAGCCACAATCTAAGGACAATCTGGGATGCAGCCTTTGCAAACTATGCACCAAAGTTATGAAACACACTACCTATGGACATTAGGGAAGCTATATCTCTTAATATTTTCAAAAATAAGCTAAAAACGTACCTCTTCACCATAGCCTTCTAATACACTCCGCTGTACTGTAGCACTATTTTATTCTGTCCATTCTATTGCATAATTATACTATATATTCTATTCTACTATTCTATTATTGCACTGTATTATTTTACTCTTGTCTATTGCTTTTTATTACAGGTTCAAAACTGTCAGGTTTTTATTGCACAGGGCTACAGTTTTCTGTCTATTGTTTATTACAGGTTCAAAACTGTCGGGTATTGAACTGTGTGTGTATCGAGCAGAAGAGACTGTCATGAGCAGGAGACTACTGTCTGATACAGCTTGCCTTAAAATGTGCATTTGTGGTGTCAGGCAACAGGAGACTGTCATGAGCAGGGGAGACTGTCAGCTTTAATACTGTCTGATATGGCTTGCCTTAAAATGTGCATTGTGGTGTCAGGCAGAAGAGAAGACTGTCATGTTTTGAACTATGGATACCGAACAAAGGTTTGGGACAGCTTTGAACTGTTGAAACAGTAATTCAGAACAGTTTTACCATTGTACGACTTTGAACTGTTGAACAGTAATCCAGAACTATTTTATTGCACTGTAAAATATATATATTTTTTAATCTATTCTATTCTACAATTGTATTGCACTGCACTATTGCACTATTTTACTCTGTCTATTTTATCTTGCTCCTTTTATTATTGTCTATTTAAAACTGAATCAAACCATAAACTAGGTGGCCTGTTGGGATGTTAGATCCTAATGTGAAAAACTGTGATTTTATGTCTGCACTTTATGTGCTCATTTTATGCCTGTCTTTTTTCTGTTGTGAAGCACTTTGAGCTGCAGTTTCTGTATGAAAGGTGCTATACAAATAAAGTTTATTATTATTATTATTATTATTATTATTATTATTATTATTATTATTATTATGAACGAAGCTTCGAACTATTCGGTACAGCCCTACTACTTACATTATTGATGCTAGAACTCCCCAAATAGCATTAGCATAAAAAAGAAGGTAAGCCAGCTGTAGTTTACATAGCTTGCATAAAGGTTCCACAAGTTAACCTCTTAAGCCCAAGCTTAAGTACCGGTACGAGAATGACATCATGCCAGAAATCCATCTCTACAGAATGTATGAATTAATGTTGCGTTTATTAAAAAAAAAAAAAATGCCAAGAGTAAATACCCTAACTGTTACAAAGGGTCAGATTAAACCGAATATATATATTTATTGCTTGAGATCCCATGTATAATATTTGTATATCGTTTGATATCCCTTGTATATTCTTTGTATATATACACGGAATATCCCTTTACCTAGGTACAAACCAGACCATAATACTCGTTCTCCTATTGGACAGCGACCCCTAGGCGCCAACGGCCATACCCCCAATGGCAAGTTCAAAGACACCGCCAAGGCATGTCTCAACATGTCCAGGTTTGCGCAGTAATACGAGACAGAACTGAGGTTGGCACTAGATTATTCACCTTACGTATAAATACGTCGCAGGTGGATACAGCAGTAGTCTAGTTGAGTATCCTAAACGTTGAAGCCTTCACCACGATACAACGTGCCGTGAAATGGGCCTCTTTGCCCCTAAATAGAGCCTTGAGAACCGCGTGCGAATATATAGCTAAAGTGTCAGAGTTTAACGCCGTATCGTCGAGTTCGACTTATTCTATTGTGAAGTAATAGTCTATTATTTATAGTGTATCGTGCGGCTACCGTTCTACAGTGACCAGCATTACCACCGGTTCGTCGTACCTATAGCTAGTGCACTTATCCAGGCTGGGCGGCCTAAACTCGTGCCACCACCCGAGGAGTCCTAGACGAGAACCGTTGGATATGTACACCGGAGAATCTACACCGGCGAATGCAGAGCCTTTTCCGGCTGGATTATATTGCTTTGGTACCGTGGCTGCTGGAGCAGAGAACCGTCTACCCCACTGTCGTGTGGGATCTACCCCTGTGAGGAGCACCCTCGAGCCCGCCTCTAGGACCAGAGGCTGGCTAGCTTTCATCCATGCTGTCGTGCATACTGGATTATAGCTGTTGCTTTGTCTAAGGACCAAGGGAGTACTGCACTGGCTCCTGTATCTGGAGCCTCGTTATTCCGCGTTGATCCAGACTTTGCTCCCGAACATTCCTCTACCCTGCCAGCTTACAACCGGAGGGAACCCCCCAATGTCTCCGGCTGACTACTAGTGTGCCTTATGTAATTACTATGCTACAGGTGGCGTCAGTTATACCCATCTTACTATTCTCATGGACTTACGCTCTTGACCTACTTTAAGTGTTCTTCGCCTTACAAGCGCAATTATAATTCTCAATCTGTAACCTACCGTTGCTGCTCTAATAATAAATACCTCTAACTAGAACTTTCTTTGTCATTGCCGTATTCTTGTGTGGGTGTTCACCAGATATATCATGTACTGTATGGCCAGTAATTAAAGTACATAACTAAGTAGTGGTTTAATGATACCATACTCTCAATACAGTCAGGGAATTGTACCCCTCAGTTACACTAACCCTGTCAAAACAGCAGTCAAAGTGTATATTTTCAGTACTACGTTTGTTGACCAATGGTTTTAAGTGGCATTAGTTAAATATGAGTTTATAGAAATCTCAGGGCATCGAGTCGGAAAAAGGAGAGGATTGATGCAGTTTTTTTTCTCTCTTTATTTTCGGGATCATATATCATGGTGGAACAAGCCTGAACGTTATTGCCATAAATTAGAACGCAGTTAGTTTCTCTACCTTTCTGTGAACGTCTAGCATTTTCATTCATGGTTTTTGCTGCACGCCTGGTAATACTAAATCCAGATTGAACTCTGCCATTGGAAAGGGGAGATTTGCCCCGATCCATAGATGTGCGACTTGGCCATAATAAGGTCATTTATAGGCCTGTTATTCTATATTCTATAATCACATTTCAAATTGCATGTGTCCGGATGGTAGAATTCAGTACTGTATCTACAAAACCTTCTGTTTAATCATCTGCCTTTAATTTATTTGCTTAGATTTTTTGTACACGTGATCTCAAGAAGGTGCTGAATGAGCTCAGTGGCAATTTATCATGTCTGGTAAATTTTAGCATTTTGTTATTCACCATCAAAGATGAAAATAAATAAAAATTAAATTGATATTCTCCTTTGGTTCATTACAATTTACTCAAGCCTAGTAACAGACAATATTTCTGATACTGGGAATACATTCCCTGAGACTTAGGTATGTATTTTTAGGCGGATTTTCAGAAAATAGGGCTAGGGCTCAAGAGGTTAACAAGTCTTCGTCTGCACTTTCCGAGTCCGAATGCAGTCAATGCTCGAGTCCAAGTCCAAGTCTGAGTCATCAGTGCTCAAGTCTAAGTTGAGTCACGAGTCCTGAAAATCAGTCCAAGACTCGGACTCGAGTACTACAACACTGCAGCAAAGCAATAAGTCATGAAAAGCCCCTAACTGTTGAAATCTACAGGACGTAATGAACGTGGTTCCATAGAAATCCCAGTCATTCCAGAGTCATTTCGCTGGACACGTAGAGAGAGAATGATAAATGATTCTCTACATTATTCTTCATTACATCTCATGGCTCACGGCTTAACTTTGAAAACCTCTTCCCAGTTCATGGAACATGGAACCATTATAACATTAAAACAGATGTTGAGGTTTGAAAACATTTGGAAAACAAATTGTATTTCTGGGCCTAGCTTTACTTTCAAAGTGGAAGTTAATGTCCAATGATACGAAGGTGATTTAATTCTGGTAAGACGTGGGATATTCTAAAGGAATTAAGGTAAACTTTCAGCCTCAATCAGTTATTTTGGTTTTATTCTTAAATTGCCTGGTCATTAACATAGCGGTACATGAGTCAGTTCTATCAGTAACACAAGTTGCAGGAAGCCCCTCTAGTTACATGAGTCAGTTATATCAGTTCCATCAGTAACACATTGCAGGAAGCTCCTCTAGTTACATGAGTCAGTTCTATCAGTAACATGTTGCAGGAAGCCCTTTTTGTTACACCAATGTGTTTTTCTAATGCAACACTACACCAATCCCCTGTATGAAATGTAAAGAGCTGCTGAATTTAAACATAAAAGCACATGACCTCAGATAGTCATTACACCGTGTATAGTGTTACACAGGCGGGAGATTCCCAGAGAAAGACATGCACCATTTATATCGCCAAAGATCTGTTAATGATCCATATGACCAAATTCGATTATGGTCCCTAGATGAATGGATTTATGTTTTGTTCCGGTGTTTTATTGGGTTTTATGTATTTGGATTCTGTAAGCCGGCGGCAGACTCGCTCTTTCTCATGATCCATCTGAGAACATCCATCCAGCTCCACCACCTTCTGAGAACATCCATCCAGCTCCACCACCTTCTGAGAACATCCATCCAGCTCCACCACCTTCTGAGAACATCCATCCAGCTCCACCACCTTCTGAGAACATCCATCCAGCTCCACCACCTTCTGAGAACATCCATCCAGCTCCACCACCTTCTGAGAACATCCATCCAGCTCCACCACCTTCTGAGAACATCCATCCAGCTCCACCACCTTCTGAGAACATCCATCCAGCTCCACCACCTTCTGAGAACATCCATCCAGCTCCACCACCTTCTGAGAACATCCATCCAGATGGAAGCAGCTGCTTTGCAGGTTCTTACTTCTTGTGGATAGTGAACCTTTTGACAATCAATGTCAGATCAAACAGAGCAGCGTCAGGATGAACAGAGCAGCGTCAGGATGAACAGAGTAGTGTCAGGATGAACAGAGTAGTGTCAGGATGAACAGTGTAGTGTCAGGATGAACAGAGTAGTGTCAGGATGAACAGAGCAGCGTCAGGATGAACAGAGCAGTGTCAGGATGAACAGAGTAGTGTCAGGATGAACAGAGCAGCGTCAGGATGAACAGAGCAGCTTCAGGATGAACAGAGCAGCTTCAGGATGAACAGAGCAGCGTCAGGATGAACAGAGCAGCTTCAGGATGAACAGAGCAGCTTCAGGATGAACAGAGCAGCGTCAGGATGAACAGAGCAGCTTCAGGATGAACAGAGCAGCGTCAGGATGAACAGAGCAGCGTCAGGATGAACAGAGCAGCTTCAGGATGAACAGAGCAGCGTCAGGATGAACAGAGCAGCGTCAGGATGAACAGAGCAGCGTCAGGATGAACAGAGCAGCTTCAGGATGAACAGAGCAGCGTCAGGATGAACAGAGCAGCGTCAGGATGAACAGAGCAGCGTCAGGATGAACAGAGCAGCGTCAGGATGAACAGAGCAGCGTCAGGATGAACAGAGCAGCGTCAGGATGAACAGAGCAGCGTCAGGATGAACAGTGTAGTGTCAGGATGAACAGAGCAGCGTCAGGATGAACAGAGCAGCTTCAGGATGAACAGAGCAGCGTCAGGATGAACAGAGTAGTGTCAGGATGAACAGAGCAGCGTCAGGATGAACAGAGCAGCGTCAGGATGAACAGAGCAGTGTCAGGATGAACAGAGCAGCTTCAGGATGAACAGAGCAGCGTCAGGATGAACAGAGCAGCGTCAGGATGAACAGTGTAGTGTCAGGATGAACAGAGCAGCGTCAGGATGAACAGAGCAGCGTCAGGATGAACAGAGCAGCTTCAGGATGAACAGAGCAGCGTCAGGATGAACAGAGCAGCGTCAGGATGAACAGAGTAGCGTCAGTGAACAGAGCAGCTGAGGCCAAACAGGCCCCAATGTCTATTAAGTCTGAACTCCTGTCGGAAGCTCTTGGAGTACATACAGTACATAGATGATGTCATACATGAAAAGCTTGTTCTCACAGCAGATGCTCTGTTGAAGGGAAAGCAGGCGGATTTCTTAAACACACACACATGCATACATACATACATACATACATACACACAACACACACACACACACACACACACACACACACACACACACACACACACATTCTCATGTTCTAGGTCTATTTTCCGGGGGCACTCCTTGTTTACAGTCAGGTCAGTGCGTGAGGGCGTTTCTGGCGCTGGCATGGCAGGGGTTAATACGGCTCAGCGGACCTGTTAAGGCCTCAGTGGGCTCCTCTGTGCTGGGGAAGTGTTTTCGGGGGGTAGACGGAAATGTGGGACCGAGTTTCTTGTTGACATCAATCTCCTGCGGTTGGGGGGCCCGAGGAAGCTGAGCGGAGCGGGGGGGGGGGGGGTCTCTGTGTCGGTCCAACACCTCAACAAAGCAGGTCTGTTTGGACGCTGTGACCGCCTCCACCTCAGCCTCTTGGTCCCAACAATAATTCCGCTGTCAACCCGGATCACCCGACGTCGTGTTAAAATTCTGATCGAAATGGAATCAATCAGACCGCGGATGAGCGAGTCGCACGTTTCGGGAGGCTTTTACGCCGGCCGCAAGCTCTCCCTTTCCTGCGGGTCGCTCTGACTGTTCGATAAATGTCCTCAGAAACAGCCACAGCTGTGTGACTCTGTGTGGACATGTGTCGTCAGAGGAGACAGTACCGGGGCCCACGGATCGTCTTCGCTGTCTTTATTAGAGGTACGAGTAGACTGATGTTTCAACGCAGCAGCATCTCCTTCAGATCGTCTACACAGTGCCTTCCTAGTTTGGACTTGTGTGTAGCGTTTGATTGCTCACCTTCTTTTGCACATATCACTCACGGACGGTCCAGACGACAAGGTTTCGATCAGTACGATGCCTGCCTAGCGACAGATGACCACGGCGAGAAACCGAGGGAGATGGACTCTGGCATAGAGGAAGTCACCTATAGGAGGCCGATAACTGGGTCAGAGTGATGGAATGAGAAAGAAATAGAAAGGGAGAGAGAGAGAGGATAACAGGAGCGAGGGAAAGGCCTACAGTGAGACAGAAAGAGTATATAGAGCGGGCGAGAGAGCCGGGACAAGAGAGGAGGATGACGACGACTCCGCTCCCAAATTGAACACAGAAGCAATGCAACGTATGGTGAAAAAACCCTGATCTCTGACTCTGCAGGAAAAACAAGCTTCCCCCAGTACTCTCTCTCTCTCTCTCTCTCTCTCTCTCTCTCTCTCTCTCTCTGTCTCTATGTCTCTCCCTCGTCTCTACATCTCTCTCTGTCTCTATGTCTCTCTCTGTCTCTGTGTCTCTCTATATCTCTCTCCCTCTGTCTCTCTATGTCTCTCTCTGCCTCTATGTCCCTCTCTCTACCTCTCTCACTCACTCCCTCTCTCTCTAGCTCTCTCACTCGCTCGCTCACCCTCACACACCACAAGTTGATGTGGTTCTCAACAGTCCTCTACGCTCCGCTTCGTATTGTGAGGAAAAACAGCGGCTGGTATGAGTTGTATCCCATCTGTTTCCAGTGTAACCAAAGTGAAACCCGATGTGTGTGTCCATGCATTGTGACAAAGTCACACAGGCACTCAAACACGTCGTCCACCTCTGGGACCGTTTCTTCTCGTGCTGTGGACCAGAGGATTTGTCAAAAAGTGTCCTGACAGGCCTTGGACCATCACAACACTGAAAGGCAAACATGACGGGACAAATACAGCGAATTACTAAATATTCAGACCTGCTTACAACCACCATGCAAACACATCATCAATTATCAATTTGCCAAGTTTTGACAGAAAACACACACACAAACAAGCTCACAAGGATGAATGCAGGCAAATGTCATTGTTTGCTTCCATGATTCTGCATTTTCTGCCTCCAGCTGATCCTGGAATTGAACCTTCACCCATGTTTTCCTTTCCAAAAGGGATACTTTTGTTTGGCCGTCGTCAACCACTGTTGATATGATATGACATGGCGATTACATTTCTTCATCTGTTGTCAGGACCTGGGTAAACAATCATGCCTGTCCCTCTGACAGGGCAGGGTTTGGGTTAGTCTCTCTGACAGGTTAGGGTTAGTCTCTGACAGGGCAGGGTTTGGGTTAGTCTCTCTGACAGGTTAGGGTTAGTCTCTGACAGGGCAGGGTTTGGGTTAGTCTCTCTGACAGGTTAGGGTTAGGGTTAGTCCCTGTGGCAGGTCAGGGTTAGGGTTAGTCCCTGTGGCAGGTCAGGGTTAGGGTTAGTCCCTGTGGCAGGTCAGGGTTAGGGTTAGTCCCTGTGGCAGGTCAGGGTTAGGGTTAGTCCCTGTGGCAGGTCAGGGTTAGGGTTAGTCCCTGTGGCAGGTCAGGGTTAGGGTTAGGGCTTGTCTCTGACAGGTTAGGGTGGAACGACTGTTGAGTTGTACTGTAAATCACCCTGTTATCTTTCTTTGACCATATACCCTGTGTTCAGTGCTTCCATACTAGGACCATATACCCTGTGTTCAGTGCTTCCATACTAGGACCATATACCCTGTGTTCAGTGCTTCCATACTAGGACCATATACCCTGTGTTCAGTGCTTCCATACTAGGACCATATACCCTGTGTTCAGTGCTTCCATACTAGGACCATATACCCTGTGTTCAGTGCTTCCATACTAGGACCATATACCCTGTGTTCAGTGCTTCCATACTAGGACCATATACCCTGTGTTCAGCCTAGGGCTGGGCGATATGGCCAAAAACGTTATTGCGATAAAATTATAAAATTATTTTCATATAACTCGATATCGATAATTATCGTCGATATAATGTCTGTCAAGTTTAATTAACTTCTTATGCCCGGCGCCGATGGACGGGCTATTAATAGACTTGTTTTGCTGCTGCGAATGTCTCGAGTTGATGTCGTCAACAGTCCGTGCACGTTAGCAGTTAGCCGACAAGCGGTGTATCCCATGACAATGTACTAAATATGACCCTAAAATACTCTGTTTCGCCCCAATACATTGCAACGACGTCCACCGTATACCCCACACTACTATAACCGTGGCATCAGAATTCACGCCACACACCCACTCGGCATGTGAACTATAAAATAGCGCCGTGCAAGCTAATTAGCCTAGCCAGCCTTGTTTACAAAGTACTAAATATGACCCTAAAATACTCTGTTTCGCCCCAATACATTGCAACGACGTCCACCGTATACCCCACACTACTATAACCGTGGCATCAGAATTCACGCCACACACCCACTCGGCACGTAAACTATAAAATAGCGCTGTGCAAGCTAATTATCCTAGCCATCCATGTTTACTCCTTGAGTCCTACCTCTCTACCCAGAGGTGCAGCGCGGGTCTCCTCCCGCTGTCCGCCATCTCCTTCACTGATTGGTTGTTAGTGCGTGTGCTCATATCCAAGCTTGGAAAATCGATATATCAAAACTTTGCGACCACATTTCATGTTTATTTCGAGGAAATAATTTATTGCGATAGTTATCGTTATCGTTTTATCGCCCAGCCCTAGTTCAGCCCTTCGTATGCACTATGCTACTAAGCTAATATACAGGATGTAGTGTCTGCACTGTGCTACTAAGCTGTGTGTATGTAGTGTCTGCACTATGCTACTAAGCTGTGTGTATGTAGTGTCTGCACTATGCTACTAAGCTGTGTGTATGTAGTGTCTGCACTGTGCTACTAAGCTGTGTGTATGTAGTGTCTGCACTATGCTACTAAGCTGTGTGTATGTAGTGTCTGCACTATGCTACTAAGCTGTGTGTATGTAGTGGCTGCACTGTGCTACTAAGCTGTGTGTATGTTGTGTCTGCACTGTGCTACTAAGCTGTGTGTATGTAGTGGCTGCACTGTGCTACTAAGCTGTGTGTATGTAGTGGCTGCACTGTGCTACTAAGCTGTGTGTATGTAGTGTCTGCACTATGCTACTAAGCTGTGTGTATGTAGTGTCTGCACTATGCTACTAAGCTGTGTGTATGTAGTGTCTGCACTATGCTACTAAGCTGTGTGTATGTAGTGTCTGCACTGTGCTACTAAGCTGTGTGTATGTTGTGTCTGCACTGTGCTACTAAGCTGTGTGTATGTAGTGTCTGCACTGTGCTACTAAGCTGTGTGTATGTAGTGTCTGCACTGTGCTACTAAGCTGTGTGTATGTAGTGTCTGCACTGTGCTACTAAGCTGTGTGTATGTTGTGTCTGCACTGTGCTACTAAGCTGTGTGTATGTAGTGTCTGCACTGTGCTACTAAGCTGTGTGTATGTAGTGTCTGCACTGTGCTACTAAGCTGTGTGTATGTAGTGTCTGCACTGTGCTACTAAGCTGTGTGTATGTAGTGTCTGCACTGTGCTACTAAGCTGTGTGTGTGTAGTGGCTGCACTGTGCTACTAAGCTGTGTGTATGTTGTGTCTGCACTGTGTTACTAAGCTGTGTGTATGTAGTGTCTGCACTGTGCTACTAAGCTGTGTGTGTGTGTATGTGAGAGAGAGAGAGAGAGAGAGAGAGAGAGAGAGAGAGAGAGAGAGAGAGAGAGAGAGAGAGAGGAGATAGAGAGATGGGGGGGGGGGGGGTAATGGACATTGAGAGAGAGCAGTGCATATCCTGGCTTGGCGTCTGCTGAGTGGTGAAGGGAGAGCGTGCCTCTGCACTGCGTGGATGAAGTCACCGTTGGCTGCCCGCCTTGGGGTTTAACCCTTCGATTTACTCTCTTGCTATCCATATTTCATCAGATTGCATCCTCTAATTCCTCCCCGCTCTGCCTTCCTGAGCATCCCTCGCTCTGCTTCGAGCAGAGTTTCTCACAGCGCGTGGTCCGTGTGAGTTACAGATGAGATGGTAATTCCTTGTGATAGATTTGCTGCCTCTCCTGTTTTATTGTTCCTTTGAAGACTTCAGAGGGTTTGTCTTGTTCTTTATTCGAGGATAATTGACGACTCCTAAACCCAAATGTGTTGAATATTTTCAGAAGTGGTCTTTGGATAGTTGTATGATCTTGGTAACATGTGATATATGTTTATGTTTCGCCTGCATAATGCACAGTACACTACAGGGTGCACAGTACTTCAGGGTGCTCAGTACTTCAGGGTGCTCAGTACTTCAGGGTGCTCAGTACTTCAGGGTGCTCAGTACTTCAGGGTGCTCAGTACTTCAGGGTGCTCAGTACTTCAGGGTGCTCAGTACTTCAGGGTGCTCAGTACTTCAGGGTGCTCACTACTTCAGGGTGCTCAGTACTTCAGGGTGCTCAGTACTTCAGGGTGCTCAGTACTTCAGGGTGCTCAGTACTTCAGGGTGCTCAGTACTTCAGGGTGCTCAGTACTTCAGGGTGCTCAGTACTTCAGGGTGCTCAGTACTTCAGGGTGCTCAGTACTTCAGGGTGCTCAGTACTTCAGGGTGCTCAGTACTTCAGGGTGCTCAGTACTTCAGGGTGCTCAGTACTTCAGGGTGCTCAGTACTTCAGGGTGCTCAGTACTTCAGGGTGCTCAGTACTTCAGGGTTAGAGCTGTCCCCTTTCCCTCTGTCCCATGTCGTCTGTCCCCTGCCCCTTTCCCTCTGTCGTCTGTCCCCTGCCTCTCTTCTCTTTTCCTTTCCTTTCAGCTTTGATTTGTCATCATATTAGTTTCATAGCTGACTGTCCCTCAGAGGACTAGAGTTTCAACGCAGCAATGTGCTGTTGACAACTGAGTCATCGTGGCCTCGGGGTCTGACGTGCTTCTCTTCCTCTCAGCCCTTCACTTTTTAACTCCTCCTTTATCCCCTTTTTTTCATTCCTTTCTTTCCTCACTGTCAACCCCTCAATGCGTATTGTGTAATAGAAACCGCATCAGACCTTTTATACAGCCTTGACTGCCTGATTTGTCACTAACAGCGTTGAGTGTGTTACTCAAAGAAAAGTTATACATTGCTTGTTACTACTCATTTCAAAAGTAATATCATTACTTTACTTATTACTCTCTGGGAGCAGTCATTTGTTACGTTACTTATTACATTACTTCTGTTATATCCTTCCTTTCTTACTGTCAACGCTTGGTACGACATCCCACGCGCCTCTGTGTGAATGATCAGGTCAGGGTAGCAACACCTCTGTGTTAATGATCAGGGTAGCAGCACCTCTGTGTTAATGATCAGGGTAGCAGCACCTCTGTGTTAATGATCAGGGTAGCAGCACCTCTGTGTTAATGATCAGGGTAGCAGCACCTCTGTGTTAATGATCAGGTCAGGGTAGCAACACCTCTGTGTGAATGATCAGGGTAGCAACACCTCTGTGTTAATGATCAGGGTAGTAACACCTCTATGTTAATGATCAGGGTAGCAACACCTCTGTGTTAATGATCAGGGTAGCAACACCTCTGTGTTAATGATCAGGTCAGGGTAGTAACACCTCTGTGTTAATGATCAGGGTAGCAACACCTCTGTGTTAATGATCAGGGTAGTAACACCTCTATGTTAATGATCAGGGTAGCAACACCTCTGTGTTAATGATCAGGGTAGCAGCACCTCTGTGTTAATGATCAGGTCAGGGTAGCAACACCTCTGTGTTAATGATCAGGGTAGTAACACCTCTGTGTTAATGATCAGGGTAGCAACACCTCTGTGTTAATGATCAGGGTAGCAACACCTCTGTGTTAATGATCAGGGTAGTAACACCTCTGTGTTAATGATCAGGGTAGCAGCACCTCTGTGTTAATGATCAGGGTAGCAACACCTCTGTGTTAATGATCAGGGTAGCAACACCTCTGTGTTAATGATCAGGGTAGCAACACCTCTGTGTTAATGATCAGGGTAGCAACACCTCTGTGTTAATGATCAGGGTAGTAACACCTCTGTTAATGATCAGGGTAGCAACACCTCTGTGTTAATGATCAGGGTAGTAACACCTCTGTGTTAATGATCAGGGTAGCAACACCTCTGTTAATGATCAGAACACCTCTGTTAATGTCAGGTCAGGGTAGCAACAGCTCAAGGGGCTTTTAAACCAGATGCACAGGCTGCCATAAGGACATCCGTAAGGGGATGCGCTGAGCGAGATCATTGTTTTCAATGGTGGATCTAGACCAGCGGTTCTCAACAGGGGTGCCGCAGAGAGCTGCCAGGGGTGCCTTGAAATTAAAAAAAATTTAAATAATCTTTTTTTATTTTGGATTACAGAAAATTATCACTAAAATGCTATATGTTGCAGCTGCACTGTTTTCCATGAAAATACCATATTTGGATAAGTTTGACCATTTCTCAAAATCTGAAAATCATTATTTAATAAAACACACAAAAGGATCACCAAGTTACTCTGGATAAAAAAAACCTTTACAGACAACATTGAGACATAGCTTCCTGACACATCTCCATCCAAACTCTTGGAAGAACTCATTGAAATCTCATCTGATACCACCTGGAGAGCTTGTTTCAGAGTGTGGTGCTGAGTACCAAGTATCTCATGATGCAGCAGTTAAGGTGTTGATACCATTCACTACCACATATCTGTGTGAAGCTGGCTTTTCATCCATGACAGCTCTGAAAACAAAATATAGGGCCAAGTTGAGCCTTGAGGATGACATGCGTGTTGCCTTGTCAAAGATCTCCCCACGTATTGACCGTATTATTAGCCAGCAGCAACAGACCTCGCATTGAGCTAGAAATGTCCACTGAGTGAACGAGTGCTTATTTTCTGTATTTATTTATATTTTTTGAGAAATGGTAACTTGGTGATCCTTTTCTGTATTTAAAACAAATACATGATTTTCTGTTTTTGAGAAATGGTCAAACTTATCCAAATATGCAATTTTTATGGAGAACAGTGCAACTGCAACAGATAGCACTTTAGTGATCATTTTCTGTATTTAAAAGAAAATACATGATTTTCAGTTTTTGAGAAATGGTCACACTTATCCAAATATGCTATTTTTATGGAAAAGTGTGCAGCTGCAACAGATAGCACTTTAGTGATACTTTTCTGTAATTTTATTTAAAGAAATATGCTATTTGATTTACTACTACAAGCAGTGTAATGTCAACAGTACTAAGCCATTTAGACCTGAAACACCTGTTAATAATGCATTATATAGCCTGCATATACACACAAATGTGTTTCCCGGTTTCTTAAATAAACATTATTTTGAAAGCAAGCACCTTTGTCATCATTGTAGCAAAAAAGACAGGACCAGAAAAGTCTTTATCGTATGTAGGGGTGCCCTGGAATATTCTATTGAACACAGGGGTGCCTTGGCAGCAGAAAGGTTGAGAACCCCTGATCTAGACCATGGTGTCCACTACGGTCAGGTGCAGAGCGCAGCACCTCTGGTGTGAATGCTCTTAATCATGCCCCATTCATCATGCCTCATTATTCATTCCTAATTCCTCATTCCTAATTCCTCATTCCTCATGCCTCATTCCTCATGCCTCATTCATCATGCCTCATTCATCATGCCTCATTCATGCCTCACACCCCTTCCTGACAGGCAGCGACGCGAGCAAGCGTGATTGCGAAAGTGATTAAAATGTATTCGTTTCAATCAGACTATCCTGACCTGCCGCGAGCGACAGCGAACTGAGCGGCGATGTCGTTCCCCCCTCAAATATTCGCTCGCTGTGTCTCTAGTTGAGCGATTACGTGGCCGAGTCCCGCCCCTAAACACTTTTTATTGGTCGAGAATCGCAGGCTGCTTTGCCCCCTGTTCCAGGTAACACACACACACACAGACACACTCGGACACGCGCCGCCTCATATCAGGACAGTGTCGCGCGCGATTTCATCTCCAGTCCGCTCGCTCGCTGCATGTCAGGAACCGGTGTCATTCTTCATTATTAATTCCTCATTCATCATGCCTCATTCCTCATTCATCGTGCCTCATTTATCATGCCTCATTCCTCATGCCTCATTCATCGTGCCTCATTCATCGTGCCTCATGCCTATTCCTCATGCCTCATTTCTGCTTTCAATATCTCAAAAACTAGAACACTGGTACAGATGCATTTTCAATTGCTTGAAATATCTCCTAGATTATGACCAATCAGGTAGGCCTCTTCAAAATGTGTTTTATCCTTGACCGGCCATTTTAGCGTGTCAGTGGCCCGGAGCTGTTGAGTGTTTCCTCGATAAAAACCTGAGTGGTGGGATGCAGTGATGGAGCTGTCTGCTAGTATATCTGACCAGGGTCCCAGGATGGAGCTGTCTATCTGACCAGGGTCCCAGGATGGAGCGGTCTGTATCTGACCAGGGTCCCAGGATGGAGCTGTCTATCTGACCAGGGTCCC
>NC_140166.1:21469366-21696866 GCF_963971535.1 Notolepis coatsorum | reverse complement strand
CTTCCTCCGACACACGTCCAGCCAATCACCGCTTCTTTTCACCTGGCAGCTCGGATTCTCATCGAGAGGGCGTAGCGTGTGGGAGGACCACACTATCCCCCTCAAGTCCTATCCGCGCTTAGCAGGCGCCCCGACCGAACTGTAGGAGTCGCTGTTTACAACGACCCAGACCCACCCCGCCAGCTTCTCCCACCCTCTAATACAGCCAATTGTATTAGTGCAGACGGCCAGCCAAGCTGGTGACAACCCCGGAGCTGTGAGCTGGATTCGAACAGGCGAATCCAGCTCACAGCTCCGGGGTTGGTGACGAACGCAATCTCCGCTCGGCCACCTAACCGCCTCATAAAGCTTCTTTTAATAAACAGGAGTCATACTTAAAATACAGGTTTATCGCAACAGGTGACTCTTGCGTGCCGAGGTCCTCTCTGCATAATATGTGGCGACAAGATAGCAAACGAGGCAATGATGACAACTGTCTTCAAGTTGGCAGACAAAGTAGCTGCATTCAACGCCAATCTGGAATTGGAGGGCGGCGAGTGGACATTTGACATGTTTCAAACATTAGCAGGGATTTTGGAGGACTGAACAAGCCCAGGGCAGTTATGGTGAGTCGTGTTTACTTTTCATGCATTCTGTTCTGCTGTTCTTGTGTATGCACTCGCCGCGGTGCTGCATGAACATCAAATGCCCATCCTACTGATCTGCTGTTCATGTGTATGCACTCGCCGCGGTGCTGCATTTTTCACTATCATTATATTAAATTAGCCATTGTTTTTGGTCCTGGCCCGCCATTCAATGGCTTGGGGAAAAATTGGCCCGCGGCCAGACCTAATTGCCGACCCCTGCACTACCTACACACTACTGGTCACACACACACTACCTACACACTCCTGGTCACACATACACACACATTAATTTTCCCACCAATGTCCATGTCTCTCACACTTGGGAAGACACATCATGGAATTGAATTATTCCACTTGATCCTCAGACAGCTGCACCAGGATTCTATTCTCCACCAAGTACATTCATTGATGCAGTGGTTCCCAAACAGGGGAGGGGGGGGCAGGGAGATGGAGAGAGAAAAAAAATATGTTGTTCCCTCATATAGTTCTTTGGTTGTTCCCTCATATAGTTCTATGGTTGTCCCCTCATATAATTCTATGGTTGTTCGTATTAGTGTAGTGGACTGATGGTTAGGGTTGGGTACCGAACTCGGTACTTTTAAGGGTACCGACTGAATTACCTCAGTACTACCGAGTACCGATTCACGGTAGATCAATCAGTGTCACATTTTGGTACCTAAGACCCGCCCAGTTAGAAAATAATCCATAAAGACCCGACCCAATGTATGTCATATCGTCCAATCAGCCTTCTCTGTGTAGATTTCAAAATACTGACCTCCATTATAGCAAATATAATACAAAAATGCATCAGTAAACTTATAAAACCAGACCAAACTGGTTTAATTAATAACAGGCAGGGAACTGATAATGTTAGAAGAGCCTTGAACCTACAATCAATCGCAGCCAGAGGGGCCCCCCGCCAATGCTTCTCAGCTTAGATGCAGAGAAGGCATTTGATGGGTCGATTGGACCTTCTTAAATCACACACTGCGGCATATGGGATTTAATTATACGTTTTCTGAATGGATTAAAACGTTTTATAAAAAACCCAGATCTAGAGTTAGGGTAAATGGACACTGCTCTGTGTTCTTCTCTCTGGGGCGGGGTACATGCCAGGGGGACGCTTTGTCACCATCCTTGTTCGCGCTCAGCATTGAACCACTAGCTGAACTAATAAGGACTAATCCCTTAATACGAGGAATTCACGATGAAGGAAATGATCAACACAAATTTTAACTATTCACAGATGATATATTATTATTTTTGGAAAACCCTGCTACCTCTGTCCCCACACTTCTACATAGCCTAAGTGAATATAGTAAAGTGTCAGGATGTAAGATTAATACAAACAAATCAGAAGCCATGATGATAGTCGGGGAATGGCCATCCCAATTAGATGATTTGGTCTCTTTTAAAATATCCAAACAGGGATTCAGATATCTTGGTGTTGTTCTACACCCAAGACTACACAACTATTCTCCTAAAACCATGACAAATTGATTAAAGAAATTTAAAAAAGATCTGGATAGATGTCCTTTTTTGGCAGGATAGAGTCGGTGAGGATGAATATTCTACCAAGACTACTCTTCCTATTTCAATCCCTCCCTATACTAGTACCACAATCCACACTCAAGATGTTGGAAAAACTGATATCAAAATGTATCTGGCAAAAAATGAGGCCAAGAATACGACTACAAATATTGATGTCAACAAAAGAGAAAGGAGGATTACCCAACCTGAGACTATATTACTGGGCTGCTCAGCTTCGAGCAGTGGTGGCCTGGATTGTAAAGGATATGGAAACCGGTTGGGTTCCTATTGAACAAAACTCCTTACCAGGAATATCAATATCCACCCTCCCGTTTATGAGTAAACAATCGCAGGGAAAAATCGGAATGACTAATGTATGGATCAAACATACACTGAAAATCTGGACTTCAGTTCAAAAACACAAAGGGTACTGCAGCTTTGTCAAGGGCTATGCCCATAGTAGGGAATATAGAGTTTCTCCCATCCCAGCTCAGTGGCAATTTGTTATGTCTCGTCAATGTTAGCATGGTGTTATTAAAAAAAAAAAACATTTTCCTTTGGTTCATTACAATTTACTCAAGCATAGTAACATACACAATATTTATGACACTGAGAATACATTCCATGTGGTCCATAGATGTCTCTAAATACCAAGAACATGCAAATGGACCTTGTAGAAGTGGAGCAATCTTCCATTTACTTGGGTATGTATTTTTAGGCGAATCTCTCGTGTTTACGATAGTTACGTTGAAAGCCACTCACGAGATTTCTCTGAATTATTATTATATATTTTTTTAGCGATCTGAAATCATATTGCATCACGCGAGCCTACCCTAGCCTACCCAAGGGCCGCCGGCGATCAGATGTGAAAAAAGCGCCCCCTATCGTCTCCCAGATGGTAAATCACCCTTTTGGAATGGACTCAATGAAAATGGATGGGGGGAAAAAAATATTCCAGTCCACATTTTCCAGTCCACTGATGCAGCCGGGGTTACCAGAGTTCATTCTGGATCCTCTGAGCCCCGCGGATCATGAGTTCTACTGTATACACGTTAGATCTATACACAGGAATTGGAATATACCATTTGGATACCATCTGATGTCAGGTAAGGAATCTATGTTATCAGTGTTAGGATAATCAGACTCGTTTTCGAGGAGATATATACGTTTTTTTGTGATATGTGCTTTATCTGTTTCACTGTAAAATCCATGAGGAAATGAAATCAGCTATTATCAGCGCGCAGCTCGAACGTGCGTTCGTGCACGTATACTATTGATCATCTAGCGTTTATTTGAAAACGATTCATAAATAGGCCGACAAATATCAACGTTCTGGAATATTCCTGTAAAAGGCGATTATCACAGAATGGGCTGTTTTTCACCTGAAAACGAGTGCTTTTCAAAATGCTCTCAAACGGAAATGAAGCGATAAAAAACCAATCTGCCTTGACAACACTGACTGGAAAATGATTCTTTGATAAGCGACGGGCAGATTAGACACATAGCCATAATTTAAAACATAGATTAGGCGGTATTAACGTTAACATTGGGAGTGGACCGTGGCATTCAAGGGGGTAAAAAGGAAAACACGGCGTGGCGCTCAAAGTGTTAAGGACCAGCCAGTGTTTGTTGCACCTCTTCGTCAGAGAGGGCCAACCAACCTTCTCATAAAGGACACAGTGAGTGTCGTATCTATCATTAGTGATGAACAGTGATAGACAGAGTCCAGGGATTTAAGGGTTGAAGCCGCACACTTTAAACAAACCTCTTAGCGTGCAACAGCCCTCATACGGGCCATTGGTCCATGCGCGGGATGCGCGTGCATGGCGTTACATTGCTCATCTGTCGAATTTGCCGCCTTTCGATCGCCACACACTCAACCAATTCCTTTGGTTCTCGAGTTACAAGACGATATATCCGGCGATCGTCATTGACCGGCGAGTGTCAAATGACCACCTCCGGTTCAAAGCAGTTCTGAACTGACCAATCACCGCTGATGGCAAAAATGATTGATCACCATTGTAGCCAACGAGCGTACGCTCCGAAAGGGACTGCAGCTGACCGGGTGAGAGTGAGGGAAGATGGCGAAAGTTGAAGAAGAAGACCATTGTTGTGACTGAATCGTCAAGTCGATGGCCATTTTGGATGTCACGCTGTAATCGCGCTGTATTTCTCCGGTACAGCAGCCAGACAGCAGTGAGACAACAGTGAGACAGCAGCCAGACAGCAGCCAGACAGCAGCCAGACATCAGTGAGACAACAGTGAGACAGCAGCCAGACAGCAGCCAGACAGCAGCCAGACAGCAGCCAGACAGCAGCCAGACAGCAGTGAGACAACAGTGAGACAACAGCCAGACAGCAGCCAGACAGCAGTGAGACAGCAGCCAGACAGCAGCCAGACAGCAGTGAGACAGCAGCGAGACAGCAGCCAGACAGCAGCGAGACAGCAGCCAGACAGCAGTGAGACAGCAGCGAGACAGCAGCCAGACAGCAGCCAGACAGCAGTGAGACAGCAGCCAGACAGCAGCCAGACAGCAGCGAGACAGCAGCCAGACAGCAGTGAGACAGCAGCGAGACAGCAGCCAGACAGCAGCCAGACAGCAGCGAGACAGCAGCCAGACAGCAGCCAGACAGCAGTGAGACAGCAGCGAGACAGCAGCCAGACAGCAGCGAGACAGCAGTGAGACAGCAGCGAGACAGCAGCCAGACAGCAGCCAGACAGCAGCCAGACAGCAGCCAGACAGCAGCCAGACAGCAGCCAGACAGCAGTGAGACAGCAGCCAGACAGCAGTGAGACAGCAGCCAGACAGCAGTGAGACAGCAGCCAGACAGCAGCCAGACAGCAGCCAGACAGCAGTGAGACAGCAGCCAGACAGCAGCCAGACAGCAGCCAGGCAGCAGCCAGACAGCAGCGAGACAGCAGCCAGACAGCAGCCAGACAGCAGCCAGGCAGCAGTGAGACAGCAGCCAGACAGCAGCCAGACAGCAGCCAGACAGCAGTGAGACAGCAGCCAGACAGCAGCCAGACAGCAGCCAGACAGCAGTGAGACAGCAGCCAGACAGCAGTGAGACAGCAGCCAGACAGCAGTGAGACAGCAGCCAGACAGCAGCCAGACAGCAGTGAGACAGCAGCCAGACAGCAGCCAGACAGCAGCCAGACAGCAGTGAGACAGCAGTGAGACAGCAGCCAGACAGCAGTGAGACAGCAGCCAGACAGCAGCCAGACAGCAGCCAGACAGCAGTGAGACAGCAGCCAGACAGCAGCCAGGCAGCAGTGAGACAGCAGCCAGACAGCAGCCAGACAGCAGCCAGACAGCAGCCAGACAGCAGCCAGACAGCAGTGAGACAGCAGCCAGACAGCAGTGAGACAGCAGCCAGACAGCAGCCAGACAGCAGCCAGACAGCAGCCAGACAGCAGTGAGACAGCAGCCAGGCAGCAGTGAGACAGCAGTGAGACAGCAGTGAGACAGCAGCCAGACAGCAGCCAGACAGCAGTGAGACAGCAGCCAGACAGCAGCCAGACAGCAGCCAGACAGCAGTGAGACAGCAGCCAGACAGCAGTGAGACAGCAGCCAGACAGCAGCCAGGCAGCAGTGAGACAGCAGCCAGACAGCAGCCAGACAGCAGCCAGACAGCAGTGAGACAGCAGCCAGACAGCAGCCAGACAGCAGCCAGACAGCAGTGAGACAGCAGCCAGACAGCAGCCAGGCAGCAGTGAGACAGCAGCCAGACAGCAGCCAGACAGCAGCCAGACAGCAGCCAGACAGCAGTGAGACAGCAGCCAGACAGCAGCCAGACAGCAGTGAGACAGCAGCCAGACAGCAGTGAGACAGCAGTGAGACAGCAGCCAGACAGCAGTGAGACAGCAGCCAGACAGCAGTGAGACAGCAGCCAGACAGCAGCCAGACAGCAGCCAGACAGCAGCCAGACAGCAGCGAGACAGCAGCCAGACAGCAGCCAGACAGCAGCCAGACAGCAGCCAGGCAGCAGTGAGACAGCAGCCAGACAGCAGCCAGACAGCAGTGAGACAGCAGCCAGACAGCAGCCAGACAGCAGTGAGACAGCAGTGAGACAGCAGCCAGACAGCAGCCAGACAGCAGCCAGACAGCAGCCAGACAGCAGTGAGACAGCAGCCAGACAGCAGCCAGACAGCAGTGAGACAGCAGCCAGACAGCAGCCAGACAGCAGCCAGACAGCAGTGAGACAGCAGTGAGACAGCAGCCAGACAGCAGCCAGACAGCAGTGAGACAGCAGCCAGACAGCAGCCAGCCAGCAGTGAGACAGCAGTGAGACAGCAGCCAGACAGCAGCCAGACAGCAGCCAGACAGCAGTGAGACAGCAGCCAGACAGCAGCCAGACAGCAGCCAGACAGCAGTGAGACAGCAGCCAGACAGCAGTGAGACAGCAGCCAGACAGCAGCCAGACAGCAGCCAGACAGCAGCCAGACAGCAGTGAGACAGCAGTGAGACAGCAGCCAGACAGCAGTGAGACAGCAGCCAGACAGCAGTGAGACAGGAGCCAGACAGCAGTGAGACAGCAGCCAGACAGCAGCCAGACAGCAGCCAGACAGCAGCCAGACAGCAGCCAGACAGCAGTGAGACAGCAGCCAGACAGCAGCCAGACAGCAGTGAGACAGCAGCCAGACAGCAGCCAGACAGCAGCCAGACAGCAGCCAGACAGCAGTGAGACAGCAGTGAGACAGCAGTGAGACAGCAGCCAGACAGCAGCCAGACAGCAGTGAGACAGCAGCCAGACAGCAGCCAGACAGCAGCCAGACAGCAGCCAGACAGCAGTGAGACAGCAGTCAGACAGCAGCCAGACAGCAGCCAGACAGCAGTGAGACAGCAGCCAGACAGCAGTGAGACAGCAGCCAGACAGCAGTGAGACAGCAGTGAGACAGCAGTGAGACAGCAGTGAGACAGCAGCCAGACAGCAGTGAGACAGCAGCCAGACAGCAGTGAGACAGCAGCCAGACAGCAGTGAGACAGCAGCCAGACAGCAGTGAGACAGCAGCCAGACAGCAGCCAGACAGCAGCCAGACAGCAGCCAGACAGCAGTGAGACAGCAGCGAGACAGCAGCCAGACAGCAGCCAGACAGCAGCCAGACAGCAGCCAGACAGCAGTGAGACAGCAGCCAGACAGCAGTGAGACAGCAGCGAGACAGCAGCCAGACAGCAGCCAGACAGCAGTGAGACAGCAGCCAGACAGCAGTGAGACAGCAGCCAGACAGCAGCCAGACAGCAGCCAGACAGCAGCCAGACAGCAGTGAGACAACAGCGAGACAGCAGCCAGACAGCAGCCAGACAGCAGCCAGACAGCAGTGAGACAGCAGCCAGACAGCAGCCAGACAGCAGCCAGACAGCAGTGAGACAGCAGCCAGACAGCAGCCAGACAGCAGCCAGACAGCAGCCAGACAGCAGCCAGACAGCAGCCAGACAGCAGAGCTGAGCAGCTTATAGCTCTGACTACAACTCATTGCTCTGTCGTCCAATAGACCTGTTCGCTGTATACGTCAGACTCAGTGTGCGTGCGCATCACCGGAGCAGAAAGGAACGTACTCCTGGTCAGAACAATGGGGCAGACTACAATATATTTGCATTTGTTATCCATGCTAGCAATCTAAACAATCATTCCATGCCAACGCTAGATATGTAAAAGGTGAAAGACTCACACTCACAGCTGTGCTGATTTGGCTACTGTAAATGACATCCAGCCGTTTTCGTTTGAAACTGCTTTTAGTCAGGGGAGTGTCATGGTTTCTCCATAGAGTCCTGTCGTATTCTTTTAGTGCAGCAGCTTGTGCAGGTCCGGCGCAACTTAGTCACGTGACTCAGTTGGTATTGCTGCATGCCATGAATTACACATGATGTTTGTCATTTTAAAAGTATAATGCGTTATAGCATCAAATGCTATCAATAATGTTAGATAAGATAGGATAAGGTAAGATATTCCTTTATTGATCCCCTTGGGGAAATCTTAATGTTAGCTAATGTTAGCTAACTTTCTTGACTTGCACAACTCTTTTTAAATTGACAAACGTCATGTGTGAAATTCATGGCACAACTCAAATGGGATCAATTTTTTTTTTGTTTCCCGTCATTGGCTATCTTAGGGACTTTGGCTCTCTCTGTTGAAGTCAGTATGTTTTGTCTTTCCCTGTGAGTGCTGTTTTCCAGTGCAATTACCCAGGTGATGATAATCTGTGTTAATACACATCTAGAGACCGCCATGTGGATCGCAAACTATCCCACCTGTGTTTCTGTGAGGGCGACACAACCGTGACAGGAAGAAAGAGGAGTACGGAGAGATCGGGGAATGTTTTCATTTCCTCTGTTGCCATTTGGGCCGGATAATGTAGTTATTATTTGAACCCATCTCCTGCCGCCGGTGTTGCTGCATGGGGTGTGTCACTCCGACAAACCCCCCCCCCCACTAGCAGCTGTGCAGATGTGTGCGTTTTAACATGTGCAGAAATCACAGGAATCAAATAGTTATGGTTCTTATTAACAAGCCTGTCAGCCTGTCAGCCTGTCTTTAAAAGATGTTGCCCTCTTGTGTGACATATTTGTCCTCCGGTGGGACAGTACAGGTGTCACACCAAAGGACATTTCAGCCGTTCTGTGTTAGTTAATGACCTTGCTGTTCCTAGCTAACCTGTCATTAGCCGTCAGCAAGACACATTTGCATAATGTTCCATAATTATGTAGTTTAACATACAGTTTTGAATTAATTTAACACTTTTATAGTGGTTTGAAAAATACAGTAATAATTGTTTTTAAATAATACATCCACAGAGCTTTTAGGAAGGTGCAAGATAAAAGTATTGCTTTCCCCCAAAAAATATTTATTGATTAATGAATTTATCATTTAAAAACCTTTGGCTGGTCCAAAATGAATGTTGTCCTATGCCTCCCTACTTCCCAACTTTCCCAATGCACCTGATTGGATAAATTACATGATGGTGCTCTAGTGAGACATTTAATGGCTGTATGTTATCTAGAGCACATTTAAACATTTGAACAATTCTGAGACAAATGTATCGAGTTCCTACACTTTTAGAAATATATGGATAAAAAAAAAAACGATTGCCATTTACTAAAATAGGCACACACACAAAAAAAATAATGCCTGAGATAAGTTTTCTTTTTAATTTATAAAAGTTGTAATTTATTGAACCATGCTTGAGACAGTCACACAATTTTGAGATTTGGCTCAAAAACCTAAACAATCAAATAACAAAGCAGTTCAAAACAGGTCCATGTAGAACAAAGACATGTTTAGCCCTTTACTGCATTTTAAACGATGACAGTACTAATTATATACATTTCTATCTTGTGTGACAGTGAAAACAGCCTATATATATGATTATATTATTATTATATATAGATAATATATATATGTATAATAATCTCTCTTTCCCTCCCTCTGCCCCTCTTTCCCTCCATCTGCCCCTCTCTCTCTCTCTCTCTCTCTCTCTCTCTCTCTCTCTCTCTCTCTCTCTCTCTCTCTCTTTATCTCTCTCTCAGTCTCTCTCTCTCTCTCTCTCTCTCTCTCTCTCTCTTTCACTCTGTCATACTCCTACAGAGCATAGTGTTATACGCTCTCAATTCACGGCTCACCTTCAGGAATGCAGTTGTGCACTAACCACACACACACACACACACACACACACACACACACACACACACACACACACACACACACACACACACACACACGCACCGCGGTCTCCTTGTGTCTTTACTCTGGTAAAGGGTTTATAAAACAGCAGCTGACAGCGGGACTCAGGGAGGCAGGTCATAAAGAAGAGGACTTGATGCAAGAGGAAAACCACAGTGTCGCTGAATAGCGATAATGACAGACGGAACACTTCCTGCTCTGTTGTGTTTGGAAAGGGTTGATACTGATCTGAGACCAGTGTTAACCTGAGATACTCCATCTAACCAAGATCACGCCGGGCCGGGGGGAGGAAGGTATCGCAGTGGAACTCGAATGTCCCGGACCTCCTCACCTGTTAATCCCCCCCCCCCCCCCCCCCCCATCGTCTGGGCTCTCCTTATCAGCACGCCTGCCCAGTGGTGGAAAGTAACTAAGTATTTTTACTCAAGTACTGTACTTAAGTACATTATCCAGCTACTTGTACTTTAAGTGATTATTTTCATTTTAGGGAACTTTATACTTTTACTCCACTACGTTTATCTGAACCCATCAGTTACTAGTTACTTTGAAGAAAAGGATTTAGCATAGAAAACATAATATGTACAAAATATACAGTACTTTCACATTTGAAGCCTGTCAACTTCAAGAGGACGTAATCAGAGCAACATAACTGGACCACATACCACTTTAACATAACCTTTAATCAGAGCAGCTTACTGGCACATTTACCACTTTAACATAACATTAAGAGGTCAATGGATACACAAACGTCATGTAGAATGCATACTTTTACTTTAGATACTTAAATACATTCAATAGCAACTACTTCTCTACTTTTACCTAAGTAGAATTTTAATGGAGGATTTTAACTTTTATCAGAGTACTCATTTTTCTCTGAGTATTTCTACTTTTACTTAAGTAAAGGAACTGTGTACTTCTTCCACCACTGCGCCCGCCCCTGGTATCCATCCTGCAGGCTCCGCCTATGTTTCCCTACACTGATCTGGTTGGACGGCGTGCTACGACACAGCGGGCAGGAAGTGATGGACAGCCATGGCCTCTTTCTCCTCTTAATACTCTAATCATATTAACACACGTCTGGAGGAAGACAATGAGGAGGTTTGTTTGCTCTGCGGAGGAGAGAGACCCTCCGGGCAACACTTTACCAAAGATGCCAGAGCAATATGCATAGTAAAGAAGCTGCTACTGATCACTCCTTTATTTACCCAAACACCCCCACCATCCTACTAGCCCCCCCCCCGTCCCCCCGTCACACACACTGGACTCATCCATGAAACGATCTGTACTTCATCCACAGCATCTCTCTCCCCCTCTCTCTCTTTCCCTCTCACTCCTCTCTCCCCCTCTCTCTGTTTCCCTCTCACTCCTCTCTCCCCCCTCTCTCTTTCCCTATCACTCTCTCTCCCCCTCCCTCTATTTCCCTCTCCCTCTCACTCTCTTTCCCTTTCACTCTCTCCCCTCCTCTCTCTCACTTGCTCTCACCCCTCTCTCTCCTCCCTCTGCCTCTCTTCCCTTCTCTCCCTCTCACTCTCTCTCCCCCATCTCTCTCACTTGCTCTCACCCATCTCTCTCCCCCCTCTGTCTCTGTCTCTCCCTCTTCCCCCATCTCTATCCCTCTCTCTCTCTCTCTCTCTCTCTCTCTCTCTCTCTCTCCCTCTCTCTATCCCCCCTTCTCTCTCTATCTCTCTCTCTCTCTCTCTCCCTCTCTCTCTCCCCTACATTCCTGCATGGCACAAGCGTCTCCAGATGTTCTACAGTTCTACTGTACCCATGATGCAGTGTTTGTGTGCCGTCAGGGAAGCCGCTCAAGTAGGATTTTCCCCCATAAAGCCACTTCATTTGCCAATCTTTTTCATGTGTTCCAGAAGCCTCCGTTCTGGATCTCAGGACGGGACGCTCTGGATAAAACATTACGGTTAACTGGGCTCAGCTTTAGATATGGAGATGATGTGCTCCTACGCTCCATCAAAATCCAGAGGCGAGGTTGACGAGTCTATTGTGTTGTCACTGCTCCTAGTCCAGGCCTCTATTGTGTTGTCACCGCTCCTAGTCCAGGCCTCTATTGTGTTGTCACCGCTCCTAGTCCAGGCCTCTATTGTGTTGTCACCGCTCCTAGTCCAGGCCTCTATTGTGTTGTCACCGCTCCTAGTCCAGGCCTCTATTGTGTTGTCACCGCTCCTAGTCCAGGCCTCTATTGTGTTGTCACCGCTCCTAGTCCAGGCCTCTATTGTGTTGTCACCGCTCCTAGTCCAGGCCGCTATTGTGTTGTCACCGCTCCTAGTCCAGGCCTCTATTGTGTTGTCACTGCTCTTAGTCCAGGCCTCTATTGTGTTGTCACCGCTCCTAGTCCAGGCCTCTATTGTGTTGTCACCGCTCCTAGTCCAGGCCTCTATTGTGTTGTCACCGCTCCTAGTCCAGGCCTCTATTGTGTTGTCACCGCTCCTAGTCCAGGCCTCTATTGTGTTGTCACCGCTCCTAGTCCAGGCCGCTATTGTGTTGTCACCGCTCCTAGTCCAGGCCTCTATTGTGTTGTCACTGCTCTTAGTCCAGGCCTCTATTGTGTTGTCACTGCTCCTAGTCCAGGCCTCTATTGTGTTGTCACTGCTCCTAGTCCAGGCCTCTATTGTGTTGTCACCGCTCCTAGTCCAGGCCTCTATTGTGTTGTCACCGCTCCTAGTCCAGGCCTCTATTGTGTTGTCACCGCTCCTAGTCCAGGCCTCTATTGTGTTGTCACCGCTCCTAGTCCAGGCCTCTATTGTGTTGTCACCGCTCCTAGTCCAGGCCTCTATTGTGTTGTCACTGCTCCTAGTCCAGGCCTCTATTGTGTTGTCACCGCTCCTAGTCCAGGCCTCTATTGTGTTGTCACTGCTCCTAGTCCAGGCCTCTATTGTGTTGTCACTGCTCCTAGTCCAGGCCTCTATTGTGTTGTCACCGCTCCTAGTCCAGGCCTCTATTGTGTTGTCACCGCTCCTAGTCCAGGCCTCTATTGTGTTGTCACCGCTCCTAGTCCAGGCCTCTATTGTGTTGTCACTGCTCCTAGTCCAGGCCTCTATTGTGTTGTCACCGCTCCTAGTCCAGGCCTCTATTGTGTTGTCACCGCTCCTAGTCCAGGCCTCTATTGTGTTGTCACTGCTCCTAGTCCAGGCCTCTATTGTGTTGTCACCGCTCCTAGTCCAGGCCTCTATTGTGTTGTCACCGCTCCTAGTCCAGGCCTCTATTGTGTTGTCACTGCTCCTAGTCCAGGCCGCTATTGTGTTGTCACTGCTCCTAGTCCAGGACTCTATTGTGTAGTCACTGCTCCTAGTCCAGGCCTCTATTGTGTTGTCACTGCTCCTAGTCCAGGGCCCTCATTCATCAACGTGTGCGTAGAACATGTTCTATTTCCACACGTAAGCACAGAATGTAGAATCAGTGTACGCACAGGAAAATCGGGATTCACCACACGTGCGTACGCAGGTTCTACGCACACCTGTCATGATGAATCTCACCTTGGCCCTGCGCCGAGGCTCGTGCACACTTTCACGTATTTGCATACCAAAACCGCCCCGATTAACCATATACGGTAATGGACACCCCCATGAAATGTGGAAGAATGGACTAAACCGAGGGTGTTGTACACTGTCGGATATTATACCTATTAACTTCCTAAAAGACCATTGCTGCCTGGACACCGCAAACACTAATAAAGACCATTAACCACTGTTTTGCCGTTGCCCGTTAGTGTCATTAATGCATGCTGGAATGAGAATGCCTTTCTTAATCTATTTTTAATATTAATAATTATTATAATACAATAAAAGACAGCTCCGTCTTTTAATACACATATATTGTACAGTAACGTCAAATAAATACTACAGTCCCCGCTGAAGCAGTGATCTACAGCATAAAAGATAGCCACTTTATAATACTATTCTGAGTAGATAATTCATGTGTATCGCAACAGAGTCACGGATCTGGTCGGGGCAGGTATCATTATGTCGGGAAAATCCTTATGAAATAAACAAAAGTGAATTAAAGAATTTAAAAACAAAGTTTAGCATATTAAATTGTTTTATAAGCTTTCTGAGTAGATAATTCATCTGTATCGCAACAGAGTCACGGATCTGGTCGGGGCAGGTATCATTATGTCAGGAAAATCTTTATGAAATAAACAAAAGTGAATTAAGGAATTTAAAACGAAGTTTAGCATATTAAATCGTTTTATAAGCTTATAGCTTTTTTCGTGCTGATTTGAGAGGGTCCAGCTGCAGAGCCGGAGAGCAACTCTCAGGGCCAAGATAGCACTTATACTATTTTGAGAGAGACAGCAGAGAGACAGACAGCAGAGAGACAGACATACAGACAGACACTGTTCCACTGTGTGTGTGTGTGTGTGTGTGTGTGTGTGTGTGTGTGTGTGTGTGTGTGTGTGTGTGTGTGTGTGTGTGTGTGTGCGTGTGTGTGTGACTACTAGTCTAATAGTAGAGACTCAGCCCCCCCCCCCCCCCCCTCTGGACCACCTCCTAGTAGAGACTTCTCTAGGAAGAAGACGAAGATGAGGATTAAGGCGAGACACTGCAGGTGAATAGGCAAATATACCTTTTTTGTTGATTTTGAGATTCTGTTATATTTTGCTTCCTAAACATGTCTTCTATGAAACTAGTGACAATAAAACGTCAATAACACACATTTAGTTGTTCATTTTACTTCATTTTGCCTTATTGCATCCATAAATGTCCACATATTTAATGGGGAAGTGCCTCATTTGCATATATAAACATACATTTCAGAAAACTTGTCTCTACTAGGAGGTGGTCCAGAGGGGGGGGGGGGGGTCTCTACTGGGAGGTGGTCCAGAGGGGGGGGGTCTCTACTAGGAGACTAGTGGTCACACACACACACTGTGGAACAGTGTCTATCTGTCTGTCTGTCTGTCTCTCTGCTGTCTGTCTCTCCGGCTCTGCAGCTGGACCTTGATCAAATAAGCACGGAAAAGCTTTTAAGCTCGTAGCTCCAATTTGGGTCCCAAATTGCGGTACAAATGAAGGAGGTGTCTCGGGTAGTGGACTCTAGTTAATATTATGTTCTCTCTGCAATTAGACTGCCCCTCATTCATCCCTATCTGATGCTATCTCTGAAAACAGTTCCTGCGAGCGCAGTCAGTGCACCCCATAACGCTATATATATAAACCTGCATTCATTCGGAGAGAAAGACCTATTCCACATGCTATTTAGGGTTTGACAATAATTACACTAATATCGATATTTCACAATGAACTATAATGAATTACGGGGGTCATACAGAACACCCAGTGTCTTTATTTCCGCGTTGGAACGAATGCATGTACTGAGGAGCGCTTGTGCGTAGTAACGATATTCTACCACTGGGCGTCAGCTAAGTGTGCTCTGACCTGTGCGTACACGTAAGCACGGAGTCAAGTTCAAGTTGAAATTGATGAATCCCACTCTTTGCTTAGAAATGATCGTACGCACAGGTTAAGCACAAATCTGTGCGTAAGTCAGGTTGATGAATGAGGGCCCAGGCCTCTATTGTGTTGTCACTGCTCTTAGTCCAGGCCTCTATTGTGTAGTCACTGCTGTTCTATTAATTCAGATGAATGTAATCAAGCTAATAGTAACCATGTGTGGCATTTGTGTTTATATGTCAGAATGCAGGTAGGTGAATTCCAATGGTTGAAGGCAATCACAGAGACAGAGAGTGTTTACTCTTGAACAGGTTCGACTTTAATAGTAAGAACACAGAGTAAATTCTAAGAGAGAACAAGTGCAAAAGCACAAGTGTAAGATAAGGTAAATGGGAGCTTATTGGAGGTCCACAGTAGAACCGTCCGCGTTATCCCCGAACGCAATTAGTGAAGACCTGACAATGGACAAGCAGAAGAGAGGTATGTTAAATAGAGACAAAATACCAACATTCCACACACACCCCCGTGACAGCCAATCAGGAACCACCCCTAAGTGACAGCACTAATTGACAGGGAAATGACAGGTGACAAGCCCAGTGACATATGCCAGGAATGTGGGTGGTCACCGACCGAGGTCGGTGTCCAGAACGTAACAGTACCCTCCCCCGACGAACGGCACCAGACGTTCACCTAGGAGCCTCGGGATTCAGCCGCCGGAAATCAACGATCAGGCTGGGATCTAAAATATCCCTTTGAGGCACCCAAGAACGCTTTTCTATCCCGTACCCCTCCCAATCCACCAAGAACTGAAACCCCCTACCCCTCCGCCTACAATCCAGTATCCTCCGCACCGTGTAAATGGGTTGACCGCCAATAAACCGGGGCGGAGGAACCACAGGCAGTGGCGGGGCCAAGGGCGATGAGAGGAATGGCTTCAACAGGGACACATGAAACGTCGGATGAACCTTCATAGAGCTCGGAAGTCGTAGCTTGTAAGCCACTGGATTAACCCGATGAATCACTTTAAATGGTCCTATAAAGCGAGGAGCCAGCTTCTTGGATTCCACCCGGAGAGGGAGATCCCGGGTGGAAAGCCAAACCCGCTGCCCTGGACGGTAAACTGGAGCCGGACGACGCTTACGGTTAGCCTGCCGTTGGGTACTAACCGAAACCTTCTGTAGCGCCTTCCGAACCTGTTTCCACGTCCTGCGACAGCGAGCCACATGTGCCTGGGCCGAGGGCACCTCCGCCTCCTGCTCCTGCTCGGGAAACAGAGGAGGTTGAAAACCATACTGGCACTGAAAGGGAGACATACCGGTAGAAGAGGAGAGAAGGGTATTATGCGCGTACTCAGCCCAAGCCAACCTCCTACTCCACGTTGCCGGACTACCGGCAACGTAACACCTCAAGACCCCCTCCAAATCCTGGTTGACCCTCTCCGTCTGCCCGTTCGACTGTGGATGGAACCCAGACGACAGACTGACAGAGGCGCCGAGGCCGGCGGCAAACGCCTTCCAGAGCCTGGAGGCGAACTGAGGACCCCGGTCCGACACGATATCTACTGGCAGCCCGTGGACCCGAAAGACATGCTGTATAATTAAATCAGCAGTCTCCCGGGCCGAAGGAAGCTTGGGGAGAGGGACAAAGTGAGCCGCCTTAGAGAACCGATCCACCACCACCAAAATGGTGGTGAATCCGTCCGAAAGGGGAAGACCAGAAATAAAGTCCAGAGATATGTGTGACCAGGGTCGTTTAGGAATAGGAAGTGGTCGGAGGAGACCCGCCGGTGCCCGTCGAGAGGTCTTACTACGTGCGCACACCGGACAGGCCGCCACAAAGGAACGCGTATCCCCCTCCACTGTCGGCCACCAGAACCTCCTACGGATAAATTCCAGGGTCCTGGTTGCCCCTGGGTGGCTGGTGAGGGATGACGCATGTGCCCACTGTAGCAAGCGTGAGCGCGCCACCTTGGGAACATACGACCGTCCCGGAGGACCCCCACCAGGATCGGGCTCCCGCGTTAGCGCCGACCTTACCACCTTCTCTATGCCCCAAGACACGGGTGCCAAAATCAAGGCCGGTGGAATAATGGGATGGGGCTGCTCCTCCCGCCCAGGAAGATCAAACTGACGCGACAACGCGTCAGGTTTGATATTCTTGGAGCCGGGTCTATAGGAGATGGTATATCGAAATCGTGTGAAGAACAACGTCCACCTGGCCTGGCGAGCGTTAAGGCGTTTAGCCCCTTGGATGTAAGCCAAGTTCTTATGATCAGTCCAAATAATGAAAGGATGTGCCGCCCCCTCCAACCAATGTCTCCACTCCTCCAGTGCCAATTTGATCGCCAATAACTCCCGATTACCCACGTCGTAATTACGCTCGGCTGGTGACAGACGGCGAGAAAAAAAGCACACGGGTGCACTTTCCCATCCTTTAAGCATCTCTGAGAGAGCACCCCCCCCACCGCGACGTCAGAGGCATCCACCTCCACAATGAACGGAACCTCCGCGTCATGGCGGATCAATACAGGAGCGGATGTAAAACGACGTTTAAGATCGCAGAAGGCCGACTCAGCCCTAGGCGACCATTCAAAGCCAGGGAGAGAGGCCTTAGTGAGAGCTGTTAAGGGATTGGCTAAGGCGCTAAAATTGCGAATAAAGCGCCTGTAAAAATTTGCAAAGCCCAAAAACCGTTGTAACCCCTTGAGCGACGAAGGCCGTGGCCAGTCCAAAACTGCACTCACCTTGGCTGGATCCATGCGCAGATCGCCCTTCGTCAACACAAAGCCCAGGAAGGACACGGTGTCCGTGTGAAACACACACTTCTCAGCCTTAACGAATAGTTGATGCTTGAGGAGACGGTCTAGCACCTCCCGAACGTGCATTTGGTGTTGCACCATATTGCGAGAAAAAATCAGGATATCATCTAAGTAGACAAACACCGACACCCCAATCAAGTCTCGCAGCACGTCGTTAACCAGGGCTTGGAAGACTGCCGGAGCATTAGCCAAACCAAAGGGCATGACCAAATACTCATAGTGCCCATTGGGTGTGTTAAATGCAGTCTTCCACTCGTCTCCCTCTCTAATCCTGACCAGGTTGTATGCATTACGTAAGTCAAGTTTAGAAAAGACCTGTGCCCCCTGTAAGCACTCAAAGGCCGTGTCCATGAGGGGTAAAGGATATCGGTTCTTGATGGAAACGTCATTCAATCCCCTATAATCAATGCATGGGCGCTGATCCCCATCCTTTTTATCAACAAAAAAGAAGCCAGCGCCGGCAGGGGAAGTGGAAGGGCGTATGTGCCCCGCAAGCAATGCCTCCTCTATGTAGGTGTTCATGGCCAAGGTTTCGGGGCGTGAGAGAGAGAACATTCGCCCGCGAGGCGGGGAGGTACCGGGTAGAAGATTAATGGGACAGTCGTATGATCTATGAGGCGGAAGTGCTTTAGCACGCGTCTTGCTAAAAACGTCCGCCAGGTCCCAATAGATCTCAGGCACCCCTATTAAATCGGGATTAGAGGGTAGATCAGAATCTGCCACGCTCCCCACCATCCTGGAGAAAGAGGGAGGAGACAAAAGAGAAGAGGGGGGGGAAGACAAGGGTTTGGGCAAACTCCCGCTGACGATCGACTTGACGTCGGCCGCCGTTGAGAGTTCGCCCGTGCTCCAATTAATGACACGAACACATGACGACAACCAGGGATGACCCAACACCATGACAGAATATGGGGAAAAGATGACAAAAAAAGTAACCCATTCCCACTCCCCACCCTCCACCCGGATGTGTAAGGGAACTGTGCGCTGGGTGACGCTCCCACTGCCCAGGGGCCGACCGTCCAGGGCATAGACTGGTAAGGGAACCCCTAAATCCTCCACCGGGGTTCCCCACTCCTTCACCAATCCCACGTGAATAAAATTGCCCGCCGCCCCTGAGTCAATGAGAGCCTTAGTTCCCCTAATGTCACCCCCACAGTTGATCGCCACCTCAAAAAATTTACGGGAATCCGTGGTTTTGGCAGGAATGAGCCCACCTGCTGGCGCCCTCTCGAGGCCCGACGGCGCACCTTCCATCCCCGATTGGCGCCGAGCCGATACAGCCTGGACCCGACAGCTGCCGAAGCGGTGACCGGTGCGGCCGCACCGGAAGCAGCGTCGCTCTTTGATGAAGCGCTGCCTCTCGTCGTCCGAGAGCGACAGCGCTCCAAGCTGCATGGATTCATCACCCAGTGGCCCACTCGTGTAATGCATGGAATTATCAACACCAGGAGAAGAAGGAAAACATACCTGGGCCTGGGTGTTGTTGACATGCTCCTTCTCCCTCTCCCGGTGCCGATTATCCATCTTGATGGTGGTGTTGATCAGCACTTCCAGCTGCTCGGGGATCTCACGCGCGGAGAGAGCATCTCGCATCCGCGCTGAGAGTCCCCTGACGAACAGAACCACGCAGACGTTCTCCGCCCAAGCTGTCTCCCGAGCCAAGATCCGAAAATTTATAGCATAAGCTGCGACTGTGCGGAGGCCCTGCCGGCAGTCGAGAAGACGACCACCAGCCTCGAAGATCGAGAGTACCCGGGAAGTATCGAATACTCTTCTCAATTCCCGGGTAAAGGCGTCCAGACTGTCGCAGATTATCGCCCCTGCCTCTAATTCCGCCGTAGCCCAGGAGAGAGCTTGGCCGGTGAGCAGTGTGATAATATACGGAAATGATCGTGGTTGCAGCCGGAAAACGAGTAGACACTGGGTGATGAATTCCCGACAACCATCCGGTGATCCGTCATAGCGCGCGGGCGCCTGCAGATGTGGTTCGCGGGACCGCTCCTGGACCCCGAACACCCCCCGACTTTCCTCTGCGTGGAGCGCTGCTTCCCCCGCCGCCGACTGCACACCAGCCACTCCTTCTTGGGCTTGTCGGGCTGTGGCCAACGCCGACTGCGCCACCGCTTGGGATGATCCGACGACCCCATTGAGTCGGATTAACTCGGCGCTGACCAGCTGCTGATGTTCCTCCATCCGTGTCTGGGCTGCTCCCTGCGTCCGGAGCATCTCCATGATGGCCTCCATGGAATTCTGATGGTCAGGTCTTCTGTCAGAATGCAGGTAGGTGAATTCCAATGGTTGAAGGCAATCACAGAGACAGAGAGTGTTTACTCTTGAACAGGTTCGACTTTAATAGTAAGAACACAGAGTAAATTCTAAGAGAGAACAAGTGCAAAAGCACAAGTGTAAGATAAGGTAAATGGGAGCTTATTGGAGGTCCACAGTAGAACCGTCCGCGTTATCCCCGAACGCAATTAGTGAAGACCTGACAATGGACAAGCAGAAGAGAGGTATGTTAAATAGAGACAAAATACCAACATTCCACACACACCCCCGTGACAGCCAATCAGGAACCACCCCTAAGTGACAGCACTAATTGACAGGGAAATGACAGGTGACAAGCCCAGTGACATATGCCAGGAATGTGGGTGGTCACCGACCGAGGTCGGTGTCCAGAACGTAACATTTATATCCGTACAAAATTGTTTTGTAATAATAATTTACTATCATACTGCTGTGGTGAAAGTTATGACTCACCACTTTCTGGTCACTACCATCATGGTGTGATGGAAACACCAGGATACTTTATTGTGTGGGATAAGTGACGTAGCAAGGGCTCCTTCAAACACAACGACCAGAAGGACCAGGTAGGACCAGACCAGGCAACAGCAGACCAGGTAGGAACAGACCAGGTAGGAGCAGACCAGGTAGGAGCAGATCAGGTATGAACAGACCAGGTAGGAACAGACCAGGTAGGAACAGACCAGGTAGGAACAGACCAAGTAGGAACAGACCAGGTAGGAACAGACCAGGTAGGAACAGATCAGGTATGAACAGACCAGGTAGGAACAGACCAGGTAGGAACAGATCAGGTATGAACAGACCAGGTAGGAGCAGATCAGGTAGGAAGATACCAGGTAGGAACAGATCAGGTATGAACAGACCAGGTAGGAACAGACCAAGTAGGAAGATACCAGGTAAGAAGATACCAGGTAGGAACAGACCAAGTAGGAAGATACCAGGTAGGAAGATACCAGGTAGGAACAGACCAGGTATGAAGATACCAGGTAGGAATATACCAGGTAGAAAGATACCAGGTAGGAACAGACCAGGTAGGAAGATACCAGGTAGGAAGATACCAGGTAGGAAGATACCAGGTAGGAACAGACCAGGTAGGAAGATACCAGGTAGGAAGATACCAGGCAGGAAGATACCAGGTAGGAACAGACCAGGTAGGAACAGACCAGGTAGGAAGATACCAGGCAGGAAGATACCAGGTAGGAAGATACCAGGTAGGAACAGACCAGGTAGGAAGATACCAGGTAGGAAGATACCAGGCAGGAAGATACCAAGTAGGAACAGACCAGGTAGGAACAGACCAGGTAGGAAGATACCAGGCAGGAAGATACCAGGTAGGAACAGACCAGGTAGGAAGATACCAGGTAGGACGATACCAGGTAAGAAGATACCAGGTAGGAACAGACCAAGTAGGAAGATACCAGGTAGGAAGATACCAGGTAGGAACAGACCAGGTAGGAAGATACCAGGTAGGAACAGACCAGGTAGGAAGATACCAGGTAGGAAGATAACAGGTAGGAACAGACCAGGTAGGAAGATACCAGGTAAGAAGATACCAGGTAGGAAGATACCAGGTAGGAACAGACCAGGCAGGAAGATACCAGGTAGGAAGATACCAGGTAGGAACAGACCAGGTATGATGATACCAGGTAGGAATATACCAGGTAGAAAGATACCAAGTAGGAACAGACCAGGTAGAAAGATACCAGGTAGGAAGATACCAGGTAGGAAGATACCAGGTAGGAACAGACCAGGTAGGAAGATACCAGGTAGGAAGATACCAGGCAGGAAGATACCAGGTAGGAACAGACCAGGTAGGAAGATACCAGGCAGGAAGATACCAGGTAGGAAGATACCAGGTAGGAACAGACCAGGTAGGAAGATACCAGGTAGGAAGATACCAGGCAGGAAGATACCAGGTAGGAACAGACCAGGTAGGAACAGACCAGGTAGGAAGATACCAGGCAGGAAGATACCAGGTAGGAACAGACCAGGTAGGAAGATACCAGGTAGGACGATACCAGGTAAGAAGATACCAGGTAGGAACAGACCAAGTAGGAAGATACCAGGTAGGAAGATACCAGGTAGGAACAGACCAGGTAGGAAGATACCAGGTAGGAACAGACCAGGTAGGAAGATACCAGGTAGGAAGATAACAGGTAGGCACAGACCAGGTAGGAAGATACCAGGTAAGAAGATACCAGGTAGGAAGATACCAGGTAGGAACAGACCAGGCAGGAAGATACCAGGTAGGAAGATACCAGGTAGGAACAGACCAGGTAGGAACAGACCAGGTAGGAACAGACCAGGTAGGAAGATACCAGGTAAGAAGATACCAGGTAGGAAGATACCAGGTAGGAAGATACCAGGTAGGAACAGACCAGGCAGGAGCAGACCAGGTAGGAAGATACCAGGTAGGAAGATACCAGATCCACCTCTAGTCTCACATCTTGTATTCTGTGTCTTTCAGATCCTCCTCTAGTTTGTGTTGTATTATGTGTCTTTCAGACCCTCCTCTAGTTTCATGTGTGCATTCTGTGTCTTTCAGATCCACCTCTAGTTTCATGTGTGTATTATGTGTCTTTCAGATCCACCTCTAGTTTCATGTGTGTATTATGTGTCTTTCAGATCCACCTCTAGTTTCATGTGTGTATTATGTGTCTTTCAGATCCACCTCTAGTTTCATGTGTGTATTATGTGTCTTTCAGATCCTCCTCTAGTTTTGCCTCTTGGATGCTGTGTCTTTCAGATCCTCCTCTAGTCTCACGTCTTGTATTCCGTCTGTGTATTCCTGCGAGCGCTCCTGTGAGTTCTCCTCTCCTTCCTCCAGCCGGCTCACTCACCCCCTGCCTTGGCAGACATAACCGATCTGCGGGGCCTGTCAGGTACCATCAGCGCAAAGCAGGTGCCATGTGACCCCCCCCGGTGGCTTGCCAAAAGCTAATTGACTCTGAGCCGCGCTAATTGGCGAGCGCCAATCCCGTAACGAGGCTTTGAGGGGCGACCCACCGACACAGATGAAAGCGTTCGGCTTTGCCGCGTGTCACGGCTCTGGCGGGTAATCGGCGCGGTCCGCTGACCTGCGAGGCAGGAGGGCAGCACCACAGTGCAGCGGCCGGTCGTCTGGCCCGCGGGGGGGGTGGACAGAGGCCAGGGAGGACGCTCCCATTGGGTGTCTCAGGGAATCAGCAGTGACCTTATTACAGCTTGTGGTGTGTGTGAAACGCTGTGTCTCTGCCTAAATCTTTTCATGGGTGTGAACGTCGCTCTGAAGCGCACTCAGTCCAGACTCGTTTTATTTTGGACCAAACAAATGTCACGTGTACTGTATTCACGTAAATTTTTTTTGAAGAGTTTGACTTGTAAATGAAAGACTTGTTGAAGCTTCCTTAATGCATTGTAAAAGAGAATATAGGTCAGTTATACTCACACACATATATAATACACAGATACATTTAAATGACATTTGATTCGATTCAATTCTAATTTATTGTCATTTTATACAACATGCAAATTTCTCGATTCTGATTGGCTGAAACAGTCCATTTACACGTCTTTATTGGCAACAATCCACGGTCCTGGGCTCAGGACCCGCCCACAACCGAATCACATATCACTCCGCCGGCTCACTCCGGGAGAAAACAAGATTGCGGACAACAAATGGATATGTTGATAGCGCCATAATGACTAAATATGAAGCGATTCTGTCACTGCGAATGTGTTAGTCCTTTAAACAATGTTGGATGATGTAATTGATGGGTCTTGAGTCATTCTAGAACAAAAGAAAAATCGCGATTTGATTGATTGATTATTTTGCATTTTTTTTTCAATTTCTTTTTCCTTCTCTCTCTCTGCGCTAGCTCTAGTCTCCACCCACCGCCACACCCCCCCCCCCCCCCCCCCCCACACACACACACACACACACACACACACTCCTGTCTGCAACGCGGGTCAGACTGAGAGAGAGCTGGGTGCTGCGCTGTTCTAAGTGAGCATGGCCTATTGAGTTGATTGATTGATTGATTGATTGCTAATTTTATTACTGTACGCTTGGTTTCCAACTGGTTAAGTTTAGGCCCTCTACAGTAGGTTTAAAAAAATAAATAAAAAAATAGGGCGAAGAAAACGTTTTTTTCCTATAGGGCAAAGAAAACTTTTTAATTTGTTTTACCTACTTTCTATAGAAGCATCTAAGAATGAAGTTCTATGGAAAGTAGGTCTGCATTCCCTTAACAATTGTGTGTATTGAGCCGTACTGTATTGTACCCATTCTGCATCTGGTAATAAAATTATTATGATTTGTGAACAATAAACCATGCCTAGGGGGGTCTAACGACCACCCCTAGGCATGGTTTATTGTTCACATTTACACAAACCACTCCTGCGCGTGATGTAATGCTTAAATACAGCACAAGTACAGTACAACGAAAAGAGGTTTGGCATCCAACCAGAGTGCAAATGTAACAGTAAAGTTCAATAGTAATATACAATAAAAAAATAGTACAGGTAAACTGGATATAAAATATATAAATTAGTACTACTGAGTAATGGTGCTAATCAGATGTATGTACAGAGTTGTAGTATTAATATGTACAGTGATACAGGTATAGAGTACGAGTAGGTAAGGGATATGTATAGAAATATATATATAGTATCTACATATATGTAAAAAGGATATGTACAGATGTGGATAGATATATATATACGGTAAGAATAAATATACATATACGGTATATACAGCATTATTGTACATCCTATCATACATGCTATCATACTGAATGCTGCAAACGCTAGCGGCTAGGAAGCGCTCTCATAACTTAATGTATGGTGACGACCCCAGCTGTGTGCATCACAAGTTGTTCCTGTTGGCATGCAGCGCCCCCACTCCCCTCTCAGGGTTAATAGATGAACCCAGAACCCAGACAGAAACTCTCCCAGAGGCTTTACCAGTCTACCAGCTCTCTTCCTTCTGCAGCTTTACTCGTCTGATAGCCTTGGCTTAGAGGGGGGGGGGGACGACGACGCTCAGTCAGAGGCAGTCTGCTGCGGGGAAGTGGTTTAAAAACACAAGGAACATATGCGTCCGTTTTGAAAATCCTTTCACACCGTCGCTTAGCCTGCATGTATGTGAGCCTGTTGACCGGTTTGTTTTTGAATGTCCACAATAAAATGATACAGACAGGTTGCTGGGAGGCTGTCAGGAGACAGAGACGCAGACAGGACGGTGGGTAGCTGTCAGGAGACAGAGACAGGAGACAGAGACACAGACAGGTCAGTGGGTGGCTGTCAGGAGACAGAGACAGGAGACAGAGACACAGACAGGTCAGTGGGTGGCTGTCAGGAGACAGAGACACAGACAGGTCAGTGGGTGGCTGTCAGGAGACAGAGACAGGAGACAGAGACACAGACAGGTCAGTGGGTGGCTGTCAGGAGACAGAGACAGGAGACAGAGACGCAGACAGGTCGGTGGGTGGCTGACAGGAGACAGAGACAGGAGACAGAGACGCAGACAGGTCAGTGGGTGGCTGTCAGGAGACAGAGACAGGAGACAGAGACACAGACAGGTCAGTGGGTAGCTGTCAGGAGACAGAGACAGGAGACAGAGACACAGACAGGTCAGTGGGTGGCTGTCAGGAGACAGAGACAGGAGACAGAGACGCAGACAGGACAGTGGGTGGCTGTCAGGAGACAGAGACGCAGACAGGTCGGTGGGTGGCTGTCAGGAGACAGAGACGCAGACAGGTCGGTGGGTGGCTGTCAGGAGACAGAGACAGGAGACATAGACGCAGACAGGTTAGTGGGTGGCTGTCAGGAGACAGAGACAGGAGACAGAGACACAGACAGGTCAGTGGGTGGCTGTCAGGAGACAGATACAGGAGACAGAGACACAGACAGGTCAGTGGGTGGCTGTCAGGAGACAGAGACACAGACAGGTCAGTGGGTGGCTGTCAGGAGACAGAGACAGGAGACAGAGACTCAGACAGGTCGGTGGGTGGCTGTCAGGAGACAGAGACAGGAGACAGAGACGCAGACAGGTCGGTGGGTGGCTGTCAGGAGACAGAGACAGGAGACAGAGACGCAGACAGGTCAGTGGGTGGCTGTCAGGAGACAGAGACAGGAGACAGAGACACAGACAGGTCAGTGGGTGGCTGTCAGGAGACAGAGACAGGAGACAGAGACGCAGACAGGTTAGTGGGTGGCTGTCAGGAGACAGAGACAGGAGACAGAGACACAGACAGGTCGGTGGGTGGCTGTCAGGAGACAGAGACAGGAGACAGAGACTCAGACAGGTCGGTGGGTGGCTGTCAGGAGACAGAGACAGGAGACAGAGACGCAGACAGGTCAGTGGGTGGCTGTCAGGAGACAGAGACAGGAGACAGAGACACAGACAGGTCAGTGGGTGGCTGTCAGGAGACAGAGACAGGAGACAGAGACGCAGACAGGTTAGTGGGTGGCTGTCAGGAGACAGAGACAGGAGACAGAGACACAGACAGGTCAGTGGGTGGCTGTCAGGAGACAGAGACAGGAGACAGAGACGCAGACAGGTTAGTGGGTGGCTGTCAGGAGACAGAGACAGGAGACAGAGACACAGACAGGTCGGTGGGTGGCTGACAGGAGACAGAGACAGGAGACAGAGACGCAGACAGGTCGGTGGGTGGCTGACAGGAGACAGAGACAGGAGACAGAGAAGCAGACAGGTCGGTGGGTGGCTGACAGGAGACAGAGACAGGAGACAGAGACACAGACAGGTCAGTGGGTGGCTGTCAGGAGACAGAGACACAGACAGGTCAGTGGGTGGCTGTCAGGAGACAGAGACAGGAGACAGAGACACAGACAGGTCAGTGGGTGGCTGTCAGGAGACAGAGACAGGAGACAGAGACGCAGACAGGTTAGTGGGTGGCTGACAGGAGACAGAGACAGGAGACAGAGACACAGACAGGTCGGTGGGTGGCTGACAGGAGACAGAGACAGGAGACAGAGACACAGACAGGTCGGTGGGTGGCTGTCAGGAGACAGAGACAGGAGACAGAGACGCAGACAGGTCGGTGGGTGGCTGACAGGAGACAGAGACAGGAGACAGAGACACAGACAGGTCGGTGGGTGGCTGTCAGGAGACAGAGACAGGAGACAGAGACACAGACAGGTCGGTGGGTGGCTGTCAGGAGACAGAGACAGGAGACAGAGACACAGACAGGTCGGTGGGTGGCTGACAGGAGACAGAGACACAGACAGGTCGGTGGGTGGCTGTCAGGAGACAGGACTGTGTGCAACTAGGAGGGATATGGGGACTGTAACTCATTGATGGAAACTCATCTGTCATGCAGATGATAGATATTGCATACAAGCAGAGCAAAAACTTAATAATTTCCATCAGCTAAACATACAGACACCCTGGAAACCATTTAAATATATTTGAGGGCTTGTTTGAAATTAAATTATTCAGTCTGTGATAATATCTTTGTGGTGGCAATGGTGAAAATCCTGGCCTCACTCCAAACACTAGAAACTACAGATTCAAGACTATTCTGTGATGTCATCAACGGATGGAACCTAGCGATACTCCACTGACAATAAGACTATTATGTGATGTCATCAACAGATGGAACCTAGCGATGCTCCACTGACAATAAGACTATTCTGTGATGTCATCAACAGATGGATCCTAGCGATGCTCCACTGACAATAAGACTATTCTGTGATGTCATCAACAGATGGATCCTAGCGATGCTCGACTGACACTAGTGGGCTTTCACCATATCCACAAAGCCAGTCTATATTTACAGTATGGCTTCAGCCTTCAGGGTTTTGAGTCTTGGCTCTTGTGTCGCTTGCTCTGGGAGAAAGTTGTCTGTTCACAAATATAGACTGAACTGTTCCAAGATCACCTGAATAGCGTGTGAATTAAGTTTTAGGGTGGATTCTCCCGTTAGCAAACCCATTTGGTGTATCTCTGCATCTATTTCATCATGGCTATCTGCTGAGGCATGTCGGTGCATCTATTTCATCAGGCTATTCTTGTGAGTTCCTACTTTTAGTAGCATTTCCTATGAATGTGCCTATTCCCAGTGCTAACCATAGCCCGCCCCTAATCCTAACCTTATAAAACCTAAGCTTATAAAATATTAACCAGTCCCCTAACCTTAACCTAATCTTAACCAGAAACTTAGTTAGTAGAAAACACATTGATTTCATCATGGCTATCTGCTAAGGCATGTCGACAACTACCTCTCTGATAGACAGGAGTGCATGAAATTGGTTTAAATCTTTTTTTTTTTTTTTTTTTTTTTTTTTACAATTTATATCAATGTTATTGTCCGGTCTTTAAATACCTGTAATGTCCATCTGTATGCAGATGACACTATTCTGTATTGTTGGGCTGACTCCATAATTGGCTGTTGAAAATCTGCAACTTTCTTTTAATGATCTTCAAGAGGCACTTATTGATCTCAATCTTGTGTTAATGCTGATAAAACAAGATATAATGCTAGTCACAAGAGCTAAGAAAATCGATTATAGAAAACGTCAGATTAGCAGTACAGCTAATGAAAGAGTGCCACATTATTATGTAGGCATCTGGATTAATAATAAAATAAACTTCCTGTTAATAATCAGGTTAAAAAGCTGTGGAGGAAACTTGGCTTTCTGTATAGAAATATAACCTGCTTTCCCATGTTTAGTAGGAAAATAATTATTGAAACTGTATTACTCTGTCTTGGATTATGGTGACGTAATATACAGAAATGCTGCTGTTACAGTACATGTACCACTATTAAGCTCTTAGATGCTATTTATCACTCTGCTCTTATATGCATTACTGGTGAAACATACAGTACCCATCATTGTACTGCACATTGACGTTTTCTGCCTCTCTCTATCTCTCTCTCTCTCTCTCTCTCTCTCTCTCTCTCTCTCTCTCTCTCTCTCTCTCTCTCTCTCTCTCTCTCTCTCTCTCTCTCTTTCTTTCTCTCTCTGTGAGGCAAGATCAACACTGGTGTATATATGTTTACAAAGCACTCCTAAACAAATGACCAATTTACATTACTTCACTATTAGACCTCAATGTAAATGGAAGACTCATGGATTAACCTGCAATGGACTTTAAATATTGATTCCCTGATATCATTTGGATATTCTTTTTTAAATATGCTTACAAATCTGTTTGAATTGTTTTAACTAGGAATTGTTTAACTAATGTTAATATTTGTGTTCTTATTGACTTATCTTTGTTTTTGTTATTGTTGTTATTTTAGTTTCTTTCTTTATAATGTAATCGTTGGAAATGAACACAATGGATGCCAGCCATTAGACGCGGACCGCTGTAGCTGGGCCAAGCGTTAAAAGCTACGACTGCGTGACCTTGTTTGTAGAGCTAAATCTATATTATATAGGGTGACCATATTTTGATTTCCAAAAAAGAGGACATGCCCCCCCAGCCTCGAGATACTTAATGATACTCAGGCATGCGTTGCTCATGGGACGACTGGTTGCACTATGTTTTAATGCGCATAGATGTTCCCTCGCATAGCACAGACTAAAGACAGTGCGTAATTGCCTCTACGAATGGAATGTAACACATTTCATTCACAAGTTTTGTGTGAATGTATCTGAGAATGTAACGATTGGGGTGCTAATGAAGGAGAGAACACAGTTTGCAGACAAGGGAGAAGGAACGAGGCAGAGACGAGGGGTGAAGCTTAAAGAAGGGATATTTACTACAACCAAAAACTACAAAACAAAGGAGGCACAGCCGGGCTGGTTCTGGAACAAACACGGACTGATCACAAAAACAAAGAGCACCAAACAAAGCTAACAAAACAAACAGAAGAACAAGCTCACTGACTGGACAACAACTCACATGATAGGACATAGGCACGATACGGGAACAACACAGGGTACTGGAGGAAATGACACCACAAGGAAGTGAGGACAAACAGACACCTAAATACCAACACTAACAACGATCAACACCTGGCAGGGCCAGGCCAAAACACAGAATCACAAACACAACCTAGACACAAAAGCAATGACACCATAAACACAACTAGACACAAAGGCAAATACACACAACAACCAGACAGGGGGATGACATCAAACACAGACAGGAATGGCCCAGGATAACAGAATATTAGAAATCCAATCAATTATATGAAACCAACATAAAATGGCAGACCGCACCATCGGGCTTAGGTCACCAGAGGGAGGTAGGGAGCCAATGTCAGGAGGAGAGCACTGTCCAATGTTATTCTCATGCCCGGTCCAGCCAGGGCCGGGCCTTGGAACGTAACATGAGAACGTATTTGAACACACCTGACGACCGGCCATATTGTTATGCAAAGTAGTACTTAGCGAGTTGGCGCATCAGTCGAGTGCCGCACATTCCTGTGTGCACGTGTGTGCACAATCCGTGCATGTGCGTGCACATCCGTGCATGTGCGTGCTTCTGCTCACAGACTGATTGCACGGCGTGCAACCCCGTCCCATGAGCAACGCATGCCTGATGATACTCAATGTTTACTCAAAGATGCATTATTGTTTTAATATATTTAAAGTATGCCTCCTCTCTATGGATATACAATTATTATTTATATTATTTTACTGTATATAACACAACAATATCTCTCTATAACCAAAGACACACCAAACCAAAGTTACTCAACAATCAGCATGCTTGATTATGCCTAGAATTATCTGACAAATCTCAATGGCACAATAATAACTTAAAAATCAACCTGTAACAAAATAGAATAGAATAGATAGAATAGAAATACTTTTATTATCCCGTGGGAAATTTGACACTGCAAATCGCTCAACATTTAAACATTTAGACAGGACAGGTCACAAATTAGAATAATAACACAAATCAATCAAGTTGCCTAGGATAAGAGTAGAATAAAATAGAATAAAAATGAAATTAAATATACAGAAACAAATACAGTAAAAATATACTGAGCATGGGGGAAGGGGGGGGGGTACAGGTAGTAAAAAACAACATAGCAGTGTAAACAATTTGGTCAATATAATTTAACTATCTAATTAAATGAAATATATATTCACAGTATTCACAGTGTCACATAAGGTGCAGTATGCTTCAGGTAGTGTATTGTCCTCCTTGGGTTCCTATTAATCCAAGGTCAATGTCTGGCAGCTGTCGCTGCCCCCTGTTTTGGAGCCTGGAGGCCGCTAGTCGCGGCCTCCTGCCACTATTGAGCTGCCGCTCTGTGCTCAGTGATGCAGTGAGGCACAGTGATGCATTGTATAGTCTGATGGCTGTTGGAATGAAGGACTTCCTGTGCCGTTCAGTGCTGCATTTGGGTAGTGTGAGCCTAGCACTGAACATGCTCCTCCTGTCAGCCAAGTCTGTGTATAGTGGGTGGGTGGGGTTTTCCCTGATGGCCTGGAGCTTAGCAAGGCTCCTCCTCTCCGCCACCCTCGCTAGAGAGTCCAGCTCCACCCCAACCACGCTGCTGGCCTTCCTGACCAGCTTATCCAGCCTGGTTGTGTCCACTGCTCTCAGTCCGCTGCCCCAGCAGGTCACAGCATACAAGAAGGCGCCCGCCACCACCGACTCATAGAACATCCTCAACATCCTTGTACAGACATTGAAGGATCTCAGCCTTCTGAGGAAGTAGAGTCGGCTCTGGCCCTTCTTGTATAGTGCCTCTGCATGTTTTGACCCGTTCAGTTTGTTGTCGATGTGCACACCGAGGTATTTGTACACCTCCACCATGTCCACATCAACTCCCTTGATGGAAACGGGTGTCACAGGTGCACTCCTCCTCCTCCCCAGCTCCACAACCAGTTCCTTGGTCTTCGCCACATTTAGCTGCAGGTGGTTTTTATCGTACCAGTTCCCGGTATTCCCTCTCGTCACCGTCCTTTATACATCCCACTATCGCAGAGTCATCAGAAAACTTCTGAAGGTGGCAGGACTCTGACCGATAGTGGAAGTCGTTGGTGTAGACAGTGAAGAGGAAGGGAGAGAGGACTGTCCCCTGCGGGGCCCCGGTGTTGCTGACCAGTCTGTCTGACACACAGCTCCGTTGGCGCACGTACTGTGGTCTGCCCGTCAGATAGTCCACAACCCAGGACATCAGGGGGGCCTCTACTTGCATCGCCTCCAACTTCTCACCCAGTAGCCCAGGCCTTATGGTATCAAATAAAATAATCATATAATCAAATAATAGCTCTCTTTTCAAGTCTTACTGGACACAAATAAATAACAAAATATATGAAATAATAGAAAATAGAAAATCCAGTTAACAGATATCTTTTTCAGACAATGCCATTGCCATGTTTCAATGAGATATTGTGCAATGGTTTCTGCTGTCTCATTTGGTGTATTTAACCTCAATTCATTTTGTTTGCATGCCACCCCTCTTCCAGTCAAAGTACTGTATTATGATTGGGAATATTGTCACTGCTCCGTGGTTACTCCTGTCTGTAGAAACACCACAGTACTGGATTTGATTTGAGTGCTTCATGTGCGACATCAACCGAGTCGAGTGGGGCGCTATAACACATTGGCTTCGGATTTAGTGCGCGCACTACTGACCTTTTTGGCAGTGTCAGAGTCTGGAAATGCCTTTTTTAGCAAAGCAATCCATAGATTGTGATGTTTCACAGTATGAAATGCAAACGCACCCTCTGCTGCATTTACTTTACAGCATCCTCTGTTTTCCCGGGTTTAACAAAGAAGTCTGTCAACTTTGCAGACAAACTCTCAACTTGCACATGTCCATGTAGGGCTGGGGGCGATATGGCCTCTAAATGATATCGCGATATATTTTGGCCATATCGCGATACATGATATATATCGCAATATTTTGACATTTCCTCTAAAGCACTTAAAAATGCTTGATTTAACCCTTTGATGCATACAGTCACGCCAATATGATGATTATAATAAGTCCCTGCAACATATGTTTGCATTATTAAACCATGAAGATGCTTTAAAAAATAATTTAATGAAAATGTACTAAGAGTAGTCTACTGACACACTAATAAAAAAAATTATTTACATCTAAAGGCCTCTGCATGCTACAGAAACTGTGAAGCAACTGCAACACAACATCGACAATGCAACAGTGTTGCAGACACTCTGCCTTTATGCTTCTGCAACATCGACGAGCAGCCTATGCAACATTGTACCCCGGATGTAGCTAGGTTCCCTAGATAGATGAAACTTCAATTCTCAACCAACCCATTGATAACAAGCAGAAAAATAAGCATCATTCTTACTTCCGGGTGGGGGGTTTCAAAATAAAAGAGCGACGTCTAAAAGCACCGTAAATACGTTTATTTTGTACAATATCTAACGTTAACACGAACCTAAACTAATGAAATCCCCCGACCGGAAGTATTTGTGATGTATTCTGCTTGTGTAACTTCTGTGTTTGTTGATGTCTGTAGAATAGATCATTGGTGAACAACTAACTTTAGGTTAGTTTTAACGTTAGCTAGCAGCAGGGATGGACGCCTTTGTGCAAATGCAGGCAGCTACAGGCACTCGAGGTCGAGGAAGAGCTGCTGAATTTAATCGGCAGGAGAGAGAGCTCGTCAAAGCCGGATATATCCTTGTGGCTGTGGTTGTAGGCACGAAAATGCAGCCCAAACTACCTGTTATATTAAATTAATTGATTGCTGTTTAATTTGTCCCTGTGTCCAGTCCTTTTGATTAGCCCCACTGTTCATTGTAAACAATGATGCATGTAATTATATTAACGTTACTGTGTTGTTGTAGTAGCTATGTTAATAAATTCTGAATAGCATCAACGCTAGCTGGCTGGCTACAACAATGGAGGATGGTATTCTAATATTATTCTATGACAGCCCCGCCCCCATTCGCTAACCAACCAATCACTGCTACGCAACATCAACGCAAGGTTGTTCAGATTAGATTTTGGGGAGAGGTACGCAACATCCTCACAACACAGTCTACAAGACCCTCTACAACATGTTGCGTTGAAGTCGTGCTGATGTTGTGTTGCAGTTGCGTTGCAGTCTCTGTAGCATGCAGAGGCCTTAAGACCATTTATATAAAAACTCTTGGGTGCCTTTTTTTTGCACAGTACTGTGTTTTCTATCCACTTTAGCCAAACACACACACACACACACACACACATATATATATATATATACACACACTACTGTGAGAAAATAATAATCACACACAAAGGGATAATGGCTTATAGCAGACTTAATGATTTTAGAATATTTCAGATAATGAAATTAAATGTTTATATCATCAACTATCCAGTTAGTATTTATACTGTCTGTAACGTTTGGCTACTTTAAATCATTGAATGTAGAGAGAGAGCGAGAGAGAGAGAGGGGGCGAGAACGAACGAGAGAGCCAGCCCCCCCCCCCCATCGGGTTTTGTTCTAGGTTCGCGTTTTGATCGGCTAAGCTGCCGTAGGTGATGACGTCACACTCGGATGTAAACAGGAAGAGTCTAACACACGGAGATGGAAAGTGGATGATATACAGAAACGAATAACCAATAAATATGAAGTTATGTTTAAACTTCTGTTGTCAAGCGTTGTCAATATAACCCACCCCCTTTCCTCACGAATGGAACTAGTGTGGAGTCCGCTTTGACCGCTTTTCCGCCGTCCCTGCTACACTCCGGACCACTACACTAACGTTAGCTTAGCCCTCGGTGCATCACAGTCACGAAATGGGCTAACGTTAGCCTATAGCTCCGCCGTCCCTGCTACACTCGGGACCAGTACACTAACGTTAGCCTATAGCTCCGCCGTCCCTGCTACACTCGGGACCAGTACACTAACGTTAGCCTATAGCTCCGCCGTCCCTGCTACACTCGGGACCAGTACACTAACGTTAGCCTATAGCTCCGCCGTCCCTGCTACACTCGGGACCAGTACACTAACGTTAGCCTATAGCTCCGCCGTCAAGTCAAGTCAAGTCAAGTCAAGAGTTTTAATTGTCACGGCATACAGGTATACAATGAAATGCGGGTGGTCTTGCCCGCAACGATGTGCAATACAGTGGTACATATAATAGAATCAAAAGAAGAAACAACATTGTGCAGTAACAGATAGCAGGTAACATGGAGTGACATCTCGGTATCTGTACATAGTTATTTACAGCGCATGTGTGACATGCTAGTTAGCTTTGGTAGTGCAATACACTGTTCCTGTTATTCTAATTTAAAGTGACCTTTCCTTTGGCCATAAGTGTGCGTGTGTGCGACATGAGTGTGTGCCCGCTCATGTTAAAGTGTTAAGTGGCTGCTCGTGTGTGAGCGTGCACAGTGTGCGTGTCGTGTGTGTGTTCATGTGTGCTTGTGTGTGGACAGTTCAATGTTCTGAGCACTCAATGTACATTGTTCATGGCTCTGATGGCCTGGGGGAAGAAGCTGAGCCTAAACCGCTCTGTCCTAGTAGCTGAGATTTGCAGGCGTCTGCCTGACCTCAGCAGCTGAAACAGGCTGTTATTGGGGTGGTGAGGGTCTTTCATTATCCTGCAGGCTCTGGATTTGCACCTCTTGTTGTATAGAACCTGCAGGGGGGGTAGTGCAATACCCGTGGTACACTCGGCTGAGCGCACCACTTTCTGTAGGGCCTTCTTGTCCTGTGCCGTGCTGTTTCCATACCAGGCAGTGATGTTTCCGGTCAGGATGCTCTCTACAGCTCCTGAGTAGAAGGACTGGAGTATCTTCCCCGATACTCTGAACTTCCTTAACTGTCTCAGGTGGTAGAGACGCTGTTTCGCCTTCTTTACTACTGTGCCTATGTGTGTTGACCATGTCAGGTCCTCTGAGATGTGGACCCCCAGGTACTTGAAGCTGCTCACCCTGTCCACGGTAGCCCCGTTTATCATCAGTGGTGTGTGTGTCTCCTGCAGTCCCTGCTACACTCGGGACCAGTACACTAACGTTAGCCTATAGCTCCGCCGTCCCTTCTCGAGGAAAGCACTGCGAGTGTCTCTCGGCCGCGGGCGGCGCCATATAAACTAATACTCGATGTTCGCGATATAGTACAGTACTACATCTCGGGTAGAACAATCCGCGATACATCGAGTATACTCGATATATCGCCCACCCCTATGTCCATGTGCGCTTTAAGATCGCCTGCACCTTTATTGGACACACACGTGTATGTGCAAGCTTTGCACACGGTGCACTCCGCCTCCCATTTGTTCCGACGGGTCGGTACATTTGTAATTTCTTCTGCAGTTCATCTGTAAAAGTACATTCTTTGGCATTGTGAATGTGAGCCTGCGGTGCGATCTGTCCCCTCTTCCTCTGTTTGTGTGTGCGTAGTTGTAGAGCCGCCCACAAAGCTTCTCAGGGATTACGTCACACACGCACAGGCATGCAGTCGTGCACACGCGCGGTTACACGGCGTGTTATTAGTAGTCACTCAGGGCAGAAGTGCGCGCAATGATAAGTACCCGGCCGTTGTAGAAAGCTACCCGGCCGGCGGCCGGCACTTCTCACCTAGACTTTGCATAATAATAGGAACCTACGAGAAGGTGGGGGGATGCTTGATCTCCATTGTTATGCATAATAATAATCATCTGTTCTGTGCGCAACTGAGGGAACATGTATGCGCGTGCGCGGGAGCGCGCCGCGTGCGTGCACGTGGCGTGTAACCAGTTCCCATATTACGACTGCCCTCACTGCACACGCAACAGAGTACCGTAGTATTCTGTGCAATGCGCCAGTCAATTTAAGTATATGCAAACGGTCCATGAAAGCCGGACATTTTCATGAATTTATAAACCCCCCCCGGACGCGTGAATATTAAAGGCAACCAACTTGTGTTCAGCTTTTCGTTCAGCGTTTCTCTGATTGGCCACACGGCCAATCAATCAATCCACTAGCACACGCCCTTGCGGCAAGAGAGAGGCGGCAGAAGCAAGAGAGAGGCGGCAGAAGCAAGAGAGAGGCGGCAGAAGCAAGAGAGAGGCGGCAGAAGCAAGAGAGAGGCGGCAGAAGCAAGAGAGAGGCGGCAGAAGCGCTGGTCGAACCAGCGGTGTTCTGTTGTGTGACTGTACTACAGCGGTGTTCTGTTGTGTGACTGTACTAAACTCTTCCACCACATGACCGACATTTGACATACAGTACACCTCCTATCTATGTTGGGATTATGTTTGGTCATGACAAAACAATAAAAATCGCTACTGTTAGTAATGCTGCCACCACCCACTTCAATGACAGAGCTCTCATATTTGCGAATGCATAAACTATATCTTAAATTATGGCTATGTGTCTAATATGGCTGTCGCGAAGTCATTGATAAGCGACAGCCATATTAGACACATAGCCATAATTTAAGATATAGTTTATGCATTCGCAAATATGAGAGCTCTGTCATTGAAGGGCTTCCTACAACGGAGCACGGCCGCTGCTGCTGCTGGAGCTGGACCGAGTCAAGCCGCGGGCGGCGCACGGAAGCCGGGGAAAAACCACCGCGTCGCCTCGCTGGCTCTTCAGCAAGCAGCCTCCACAGCTCCAGTTAACCTAATTTATACCGTAATGAATCATTAAAAAATATACCGTTAACTGGAATATGTTGTTTCTTTACACATATGTTGGATTATGTAATTGGGTTGTCATGACAAAACAATAAAAATCGCTACTTTACATCAGGGTGAACGCTGTTACACTGCCACCACCCACTTCAATGACAGAGCTCTCATATTTGCGAATGCATAAACTATATCTTAAATTATGGCTATGTGTCTAATATGGCTGTCGCGAAGTCATTGATAAGCGACAGCCATATTAGACACATAGCCATAATTTAAGATATAGTTTATGCATTCGCAAAATATGAGAGCTCTGTCATTGAAGGGCTTCGTTCTACAACGGAGCACGGCCGCTGCTGCTGCTGGAGCTGGACCGAGTAGAGCCGGCGGCGGTGCACGGAAGCCGGGGACAAACCACCGCATCGCCCCGCTGACGTTAAAAACGCGAAATAACGTTACAGCTTACAGTTCCACAATGATGTACAGTGACACCCAGAGTTTACAGTAGTGACGCGTGAATCGAGATAGTCCTAACACTGTAACAGTGTTTATTATTAAGAGTCAGATAGTCCTAACAGTGTTTATAGTCCTAACACAGTGTTTATTAGTAAGAGTCAGATAGTCCTAACAGTACCAGATGTATTTTCTAGTTCAGCGCATTTCATAACTGTATGGGCTTTGTTTATACATGTACAGTGACGAGTGAATCTACCGTTGGTTGTTAAAAACGCGAAACATAATAATCAGTCAGCAGCGCTCCACTGCTACCGCAGCCGAACACAAGTTGGTTGGTAGTGGTACACAAGTTGGTTGGTAGTGGTACACAAGTTGGTTGCCCGCGCTGCCGCGCTTGCTCCTTGGATTTCATTTGGGACGTGGGACGGCTGCGCTTGTCTGCGCGTGGGGGCGGGGGGTCGCGGCCAATCAGAGAAAAGCCGAACACAAGTTGGTTGCCTTTAATATTCACGCCCCCCGGACGGCCCGGACAGGGCGTGAAAAGAGGACATGTCCGGGCAAAAGAGGACGTTTGGTCACCCTAATATTATAGCCATGGATACAATATTATTTCTTGTTTCTGATTATTGATTACCAGTAACGGCATTAGTATTGAACGCTAAAAACGCGGATCAGCTAGATCGGTATGAAAACCTTGCACAATCAAGTTTCTATGTCCCGTAGACGTTTGGATGCGACCGATTGAACCTCTAGCCTTGCCGTCTACTGAAAATCTGCGCCCGGAGACCTTACAGTGTAACACAGGGTCTGGAACAGGGTTTACTGCACTCTCGATACCGCCACCTGGGGGAATATGGCCGGTACTGCACCCCAGCGTCGCAGTAGGCCGTCTAATGGCAACATACGGGTCCCTGGCATTGAATAGGATATTAAAATAGGAAAAAAAAGATAAATATTACGTGTCTGGCACCCAACCGCTGGTGAGAAAATACGTAATATTACGTGAATGGCACCCAACGTGTTAAGGTCCATCCCTTCATGTTTTTCCAGACTTAAATAAAGGTTAAAGGAACACGCCAACATTATGCGAAATATTCTTACCGTCTTCTCCAGAGTCAAACAACAAGATAGATACCACTAGCCTACCTCAAAGCTTGCAGCCGGATAGCTTTCTACTGAACGCACAGAGAAGAAACTGGTATCTCTCTATCTTGTCTGACTCTGGAGAAGACGGTAAACACATTTCCCATAATGTTGGCGTATTCCTTTAAATGAAAAATGTATATGACTGATTTATGATCCAGGTTAAACATGAACAACCCACTTTGGTTTGCACCCAATCCCCATCAGGCTGCCCATAAAAGGCAGCATGACACATATAACTTTAACTCAAACCAGTTGAATCTCAAAGTCAAGCCCCGATCCACTGATCCCTGTGAAAGAGGGTCTAACTGTATGCCTGCCTGGCATGTGAAGGGTCGGAGGTTATTATAGGACCCATGGCTTAGGGCTAAGCCTGGGAGGAAGCGAGTGGCTCTCATAACTGTCAGAGGGAACAGGGCCAGACACGCACTAACACACGGTTATGATGGACTGACCCACAGGTATTGTTCAGTCTTCACCTCCCCGATAGGGGGCACCCTATGACCTAGACGTCGAGTTACTCCAACGAACCGGGGCGGCGGCCTCACACGGAATGCCCCCGTGCCGCGGGTGTGGTGTTGGCACAGAGTCGGCGGCTGACTCACCATGAGCCGATCCTGCTGCCACTCAGCCTACAGCTTAGGCCTAACAAAAATAATGGTTGGTTTCAGGTTGGTTGTCAGTTTGGCCATGGGTAGGTAGGGAATTTATTTTTATTTTTTTTTTATTTTATTCTTTCCCACGGCGACTATGGATAGGGAATTTCTTTATTTAATTAACCCTTTCACTGCCACACGACAGAAGGTTAGCCCTTTACTATCACACAACCGACGGCGATGCTCCATCATTAGCATCATTAGCTCCGCGGATGCGGAGCTAATGATGCTAATGATGGAGCATCGCCGTCGGTTGTGTGATAGTAAAGGGCTAACCTTCTGTATTGTCACAGTGAAAGGGTTAACCGGCTGTCGTGTGGCAGTGAAAGGGTTAAAATGTTCACAACAACATGGATGCATGTACTCTGCCAGCATGTTTAATATCCATAATACTAAATGTTTGACTAAGATTTCTATGAAACTTTATTCAAAAAAAAAAAAAAAAAAAAAAAAGGATATATTTTTTTTTTTAATATATAATTTTTTTTTAAAACTCATAAAATATATTGGGTCGCACCTAAATCGGCAGGGTCGGTCGGCAACCTGAAACCAACCATTATTTTTGTTAGGCCTCAGCGGGGAGTCCAAACCTAAACCCAGGTCATTACTCTGCAGACCTCCTTGGATCTTTGGAGTGAAGCACTTCTCAAGAGAGTCTTTTGAATGCGCAATATTTATTATCGACAGGATGAAATCATTCTTTAATAATACTTTTCTGGAATAATGCTAATAGATAGAGATAGATAGTGTTTTAGATATTATATAGATAGAGATATAGTGTTTTAGATATTATATAGATAGAGATAGATAGTGTTTTAGATATTATATAGATAGAGATATATAGTGTTTTAGATATTATATAGATAGAGATAGATAGTGTTTTAGATATTATATAGATAGAGATATAGTGTTTTAGATATTATATAGATAGAGATATATAGTGTTTTAGATATTATATAGATAGAGATATATAGTGTTTTAGATATTATATAGATAGAGATAGATAGTGTTTTAGATATTATATAGATAGAGATATAGTGTTTTAGATATTATATAGATAGAGATAGATAGTGTTTTAGATATTATATAGATAGAGATATATAGTGTTTTAGATATTATATAGATAGAGATAGATAGTGTTTTAGATATTATTATATAGATAGAGATATATAGTGTTTTAGATATTATATAGATAGAGATAGATAGTGTTTTAGATATTATATAGATAGAGATAGATAGTGTTTTAGATATTATATAGATAGATAGATAGTGTTTTAGATATTATATAGATAGAGATATATAGTGTTTTAGATATTATATAGATAGAGATATAGTGTTTTAGATATTATATAGATAGAGATAGATAGTGTTTTAGATATTATATAGATAGAGATATAGTGTTTTAGATATTATATAGATAGAGATAGATAGTGTTTTAGATATTATATAGATAGAGATATATAGTGTTTTAGATATTATATAGATAGAGATAGATAGTGTTTTAGATATTATATAGATAGAGATATATCGTGTCGAAGTGTCCTTAAGCAAGACTCCCGATGAGCAGTTTGGCACCTTGCATGGTTGCCTCTGCCGTCGTTGTTTGAATGTGTGAGTGATGGGTGAATGTGAGGAACAAATTGTAAAGTGCTTTGGATAAAATAGTCAAGAGTCAAGTCAAGTCAAGAGTTTTATTTGTCACGGCATACAAGTATACAATGAAATGCGGGTGGTCTTGCCCGCAACGATGTGCAATACAGTGGTACAACATATAATAGAATCCAATAAAAAACAACATTGTGCAATAATCAGGTAACAGGTAACATGGTGGGACATCTCGGTATCTGTACATAGTTATTTACAAAGCATATAGGACATGCTAGGTCCTTTGGTAGTGCAATACACTGTTACTGTTATACTATTTTTAAAGTGACCTTTCCTTTTTGGCCATAATGTGCTCATGTGTGCTTGTGTGTGAAAAGTTCAGTGTTCTGTGGCACTCAGTGTTCATTGTTCAAGGCTCTGATGGCCTGGGGGAAGAAGCTGAGCCGAAGCCTCTCTGTCCTAGTAGCTGGGGTTCGCAGGCGTCTGTCTGCCTGACCTCAGCAGCTGGAACAGGCTGTTATTGGGGTGGTGGGGGTCTTTCATTATTCTGCAGGCTCTGGATTTGCACCTCTTGTTGTATAGAACCTGCAGGGGAGGTAGTGCAATACCCGTGGTACGCTCGGCTGAGCGCACCACTCTCTGTAGGGCCTTCTTGTCCTGTGCCATGCTGTTTCCATACCAGGCAGTGATGTTTCCAGTCAAGATGCTCTCTACAGCTCCGGAGTAGAAGGACTGGAGTATCTTCTCCGATACTCTGAACTTCCTTAACTGTCTCAGGTGGTAGAGGCGCTGCTTCGCCTTTTTTACGACTGTGTCTATGTGTGTTGACCATGTCAGATCCTCTGAGATGTGGACCCCCAGGTACTTAAAGCTGCTCACCCTGTCCACGGTAGCCCCGTTTATCATCAGTGGTGTGTGTGTCTCCTGCTGTCCTCTCCTATAATCCACGATCAGCTCCTTGGTTTTACCAATGTTCAGGAGCAGGCTGTTGTCCTGGCACCAGCGTTCCAGTACCTCAACCTCCTCCCGGTAGGCCTTCTCGTCGTTGTCCGAGATCAGCCCCACCACCACCGTGTCATCTGCAAACTTCACTATGGAGTTGGAGCTGAACTTGGCCACACAATCGTGTGTGTAGAGTGAGTACAGCAGGGGGCTTAGAACACAGCCCTGGGGGGACCTGATGCTCAGGGTGATGGTGTTGGAGGTCTGACCCCCCACCCTGACCGCCTGGGGTCTTTCGCTCAGAAAGTCCAGTACCCAGGCGCTCAGGGCGGAGCTCAGACCTAGCTCGATCAGCTTGTCCACCAGTCTGGTGGGGACTATGGTGTTGAACGCTGAGCTGTAGTCAATGAACAACAGTCTCACATAGCCCCCCTTCTGACGGTCAAGGTGAGAGAGGGTGCTGTGCAGTACCTCGGAGACCGCGTCGTCAGTGGACCTGTTTGTCCTGTATGCAAATTGCATAGGGTCCATATCACATAGCTATATAAATGCAGTCCATTTACCATTTACCAAATAGATAGTGTTTTACATATTATATAGATAGAAATATATAGTGTTTTAGATTTTATATAGATAGAGATAGGTAGTGTTTTAGATATGATACTGTATACTGTATAGATATATATAGTGTTTTAGATCATATCATATTGTGTTTTATAAATGTATATTATATAGATAGAGATAGATAGTGTTTTAGATATATGTATAGAGAGATATATAGTGTTTTATATATTATATAGATATAGATACAGTATATAGGGTTTTAGATATAGTGATAGATAGTATATAGATATAGTGTTTTCAATATTAAATAGATGGATATATATAGTGTTTTAGATATTATATAGATAGACATAGACAGTGTTTCAGATATTATATAGATAGATAGTGTTTTAGATATTATATAGATAGATAGTGTTTTAGATATTATATAGATAGAGATATATAGTGTTTTAAATATTATATAGATGGATATATATAGTGTTTTAGATATTATATAGATAAATAGTGTTTTTGATATTATAAAGATATATTTTGTTTTAGATGTTAGATAGATAGATATAGATAGTAATAATAATAATAAATTCAATTTGTACCGCACTTTATATTTGTGAAAATCTCAAAGTGCTACAGGAGATAAAGATAAAAAGTTAAATGAATAAAACAATTAAAATGAATAAAACAACCAATGAAATGGAAGAACATAAAAATAATAAATAAACAAAGAAATGTTTTTAGGCCCCTTTTAAAAGCCTCGACGGATTGTGGTGCTCTCAGGTGGATGGGGAGAGCATTCCACAGTCTGGGTGCGGCAGAGCAGAAGGCTCGATCGCCCATGGTGTGCAGCTTAGTCCTGGGGGCTTTGAGGAGGTAGGCTGTGCCGGAGTGGAGGGAGCGTGAGGAGGACTGGGGGGGTGAGGAGTTCCTTGAGGTAGGCAGGCACCACCGTGTACGCACTGGTGAGTGAGGAGGGAGACCTTGTACTCAATCATGTGTTCCACGGGGAGCCAGTGAAGTGATCTGAGGGTGGGGGTGATGTGATCATATTTGTGCACCCTCATCAGGATCCTAGCAGCGCTATTCTGGATGGTTTGTAGTTTTTGAATGCTTTTACTAGGGATCCCGATGAGGAGTGCATTGCAATAGTCCAGCCTGGAGGAAACAAAGGCGTGGACGAGTTTCTCAGAATCTGCCAGGGTGAGTGATAAACAGAGTTTAGTGATGTTTCTGAGGTGAAAGAAAGAGGTCTTGCAGAGGTGTTTGATGTGAGTTTCGTATGTTAGGTGGGGGTCCATTTTCACGCCCCAAGTTGGTGACAAGGGTGGAGAGGGGAATGTCCTGACCGGAGAAGGAGATGGTGGTGATGGTGGATGACCGGACCTGGTGTGGGGTACCGATCAGCATGGCTTCTGTTTTGGAGCTGTTGACCTGGAGAAACCTGTGGTTCATCCACGCCTTATTCTCCTCCAGGCAAGCGGTCAGTGTGGGGGGTGATTGTTTAAACTTTATTTACCCAGGGTAGGTTCGCTGAGCACAGATGCTCTTTTTCAGCTACGCCCTGCTTCACATTCACACAGTTCCATTCATACCTGGGAGCTGCCCAGTACAACCACAGTCTGACACCATTGGCCACTGAGCAACTCCACTGGAGCAGTTGGGGGTTAAGTGCCTTGCTCAAGGGCACTTCAGCGGCAGATTTTTCCTGCCGGTCCCGGGGATCGAACCGGTGACCTTCTGGTCACAAACCCGCTTCTCTAACCATTAGGCCACCAGCGGTGATGATGGTGTAATCCAGATATACAGCTGGGTGTCGTCATAGTGTTTTAGATATCATAATGTAGCGACCCTGGGATTTGTGTCGGTTGGTCAGCCGAGCTGTCACTCTGTACTCCGACATCGCGGGGTTGGCGGCGACGCTATTGGTCGCGTGAGCCACGGGTTGACATAGTGGAGGGGGCAGGGGCTGACCTGGGGAAGGTATAAGAGGGTGTGGCACCCAGGGTGCACTCTCTTGGGGCATGGGAAGTTGTAGCAATGAGTCACTTGTATGTTGCAGCCTATGCGTTGAATAAAGACCTAAGTGAGAACTATAACAACCTGCGTCGAGAGTCGTGAATAACGTGGTGCTAAACCTAGCAACGTTACAATATAGATAATGTTTTAGATATTATATAGATAGATATAGATAGTGTTTTAGATATTATATAGATAGATATAGATAGTGTTTTAGATATTATATAGATAGATATAGATAGTGTTTTAGATATTATATAGATAGATAGATAGATAGATAGATAGATAGATAGATAGATAGATAGATAGATAGATAGATAGATAGATAGATAGATAGATAGATAGATAGATATATAGATAGATAGATAGATAGATAGATAGATAGATAGATAGATATAGATAGTGTTTTAGATATATATAGTATATATAGAGATAGATAGTGTTTTGGATATTATATAGATATATAGTGTTTTAGATATTATAGAGATATATAGTGTTTTAGATATTAGATATATATATAGTGTTTTAGATATTATATAGATAGATAGTGTTTTAGATATTATATAGATAGATATATATAGTGTTTTAGATATTATATAGTGTTTTAGATATTATATAGATAGAGATAGATAGTGTTTTAGATATTATATAGATATATAGTGTTTTAGATATAGAGATAGATAGTGTTTTAGATATTATATATATATATATATATATATATATATATATATAGTGTTTTAAATATTATAGAAATAGATAGTGTTTTAGATATATAGATATATAGTGTTTTAGATATTATAAAGATAGAGGTAGATAGTGTTTAGAAACGCGCACACACACACACACAGAAACGCACACACACAGAAAAACACACACACACACACACAGAAACACAAACACACACACAGAAACACAAACACACACACAGAAACACACGCACACACACAGAAACACACACACACAACACCCTGTGTTACACCTGCGACAGCCCGGGTTGAAGGGGTTAAACGGTGCACAGCGGGAATCAAACGGATGCGTGGAATACCTGGCAGGCGGCTCTTCCCCAGTGAGGTGCAGCTACACGAACATGTAAACTGTCTGCTTTTCTCAGACAGGGCCGCGGGGCAGGGGGAATTACACTGTCACACACAGGGGAGCTGCCCTGAGATCCCCCTGGCACATAGTTGAAGCCCGTCCAGGTGGAAACCGCCGAGCTCTGCCAAGAAGGGAGAGGTGGAAAGTGAGTTTCTGGAGGAGCGGGAGGAACCTCTTCCTCTGCATCCAGCAGCTCTGTTCTTTTATGTAAACAGTATAAGACTTTACCTGCTGCAGCCACTGAGGAGGAGGTCTGTGAGGGCGGAGTGGAAACAGGCAGCTGTTCAGACCTGTGTGTGTGTGTGTGTGTGTGTGTGTGTGTGTGTGTGTGTGTGTGTGTGTGTGTGTGTGTGTGTGTGTGTGTGTGTGTGTGTGTGTGTGTGTGTGTGTGTGTGTGTGTGTGTGTGTGTGTGTGTGTGTGTGTGTGTGTGTGTGTGTGTGTGTGTGTGTGTGCGCGCGCGTGCGTAGGCATTACAGCATTCGGAATTCCGTCAATTTGATTCAGAGTTCCGTCAATTTCATTCGGAGTCTGACGGATTTCCCGTCAATTGGCTACCTGGTATAATATGATTTGTAGATCTATGCATACAGATTGAAACTAAATTGAGCCAATCGGAGGCGTCAAATATCATGAATGGGGCATTTTTTTCCTACCGCGGCTGCGCCAACCAGAGTCATGGCGAGCAATAATGACAGGACGCACGCAGCGACTCGAGAGAAATGTATAATAATCGCAAGTTACATTCAGACTGTTGGATCTAAATAAATGGATTTATGGGCACATTTATGCCCGGACCACAAAGCTTATTGAAGGGTTAGCGGAGGTGCGACGGCTCTACCGGAGTCCGTCAGCCTGTTATATGAAAATGTAATAATACTTAATAGTAGAAACGCATGTCAGAAAACACGATTCTTACGACAGTCGCCTTTTTTGCAGCCCTCGTGCGTCAATTCTCTCCTTGATTACCGACGTCACATCCACCACCTGCTTGCACTAACGTTATGCACGCCTGCTATACCGATTAGCTAACGTTAGCATAATAACGTTAATGGAAGGAGTAAGCCGGCAACTAAAAAGAAAACCCACCGCAGTGTTCTCAGACGAAAAGGAGGGGCGGCACCACCCAACAAAATAAAGTTTCGAGAGGAATGGAAGTTTGAAGATAGCACGTGTTTCAAGAGACTGGCTAGGTATGATGCGGGGGCTGTAGACAGTGGTGAGTTGTTAAGTTGTTCCGTGTTCCGCAACTATGTCAAAAAGAAAAACAGAAACAACACATTTGTCATTGTCGTGTTACTTCACAGTACAAATACGTGAGTCCTCTGCTGTGGTTGTGACGAGTATCCTTTATTAGCTTAACTCCGTAGTAGGGCTGTCCCCGACTAAGGATTTGGATGGTCGACTATGATTGGCCAAAATTTGCCGTTAGTCGACTATTGGTTGACAAATTTTCTTTTTCTTTTTTTTTTAATAAAGTATAATATCTAAAAGAAAAAAATTACATTTTAATTTTTTTTATTTTTTATCATTCCATTTGGGCTGTGGGGGGTGCTTAATGTCTGACGGAGTCGACTGAAGGCTTCTTGTCCTCTGCAAAAGCATGCAATTGGTCCACTGATGGATACATCTTGATATTTGTCTAGTGTGTTCATTAGACGGGTGAAATCCTCTTTCAGTGCCTCTGTGCCTGTTTTCGTAGGCAGTTAGCCTCTGGTATGCGTGCCATTGGCGTTAGCCACGCTTCTAGGCCTCTTTTCTTTTGGAAAGAATGATAAAAAAAATAAAAAGATTATTATAAATATTTATTACATGGCGTTTTCACATTCGCTGAAATGCTTGCTTGTGATTGGTCAATAGCCCCTGACAGCGGTGAATTATTTTTCGATAACCACCGGTGATTATTGTTTTTCGCAGCTGGAGTAATCAAGCCCCACTGACACACACTGTTTCAGTGCAGCCAATCAGACCCGCGATAATAATAATCATTTTATTTGGGCTGACAGAGCCACAGAACAACTGCGATTTGTCAAATGAATTAGGTATATTGTTAGTAAGTTAGCCATGTAATAAGCGGGATAATGTATAGCTATACTCGGTCATCATCGCAAAATAATTGACCTTCACTGACGTTTAAAACATCTTGCCGAGGCGGCTCTGTATTTTAAACTCCGTGTCGGTCAATTATTTTGCGACGATGACCTCGTAGCTATACATTATCCCTTACATATATATCGGCGGCTAGGTGGTGCAGTGGGCAAGGCGCTCACCACCAATGCAGGAGACGCTGGGTTCGAGCCCAGCTCTCCGCATTGCTATCAGCTTGGCTGGTCGTTCATACTAATACAATTGGCAGTATTAGGGGGTGGGAAGCTGATGGGTGGGGATCGGACGTTGTAGACAGCGACTCCTACAGGTCAGTTGGTGCGCCTGCGCAGCAGAATCAGGAAGCGACGGGGGCGGCGTGCCCTCCAAACGCAGACCCCCGACGCTGAGAGATCGCGCTGTGCAGGTGAAAAGATGCGACTGCTGCTTCCTCGAGTACCGGAGGGGACACGTGATGTAAGGCTTAGTCCACATTGCAGCCGGCTTGTGGGAGGCATGGCCTAACAGCGCTCGAGACAGGGGAGGGTAGAATTGGACAATACAAAATTGGGATGGGAGAAAAATAGAAAATGGGAGAAAAAAGTATATAAAAAGAAAATATATATATATATATGTTTTTTTTTGTATTCGACTAAGAGGTTGGCTAGTCGACTACGGCTCCTTTCGACCGATTAGTCAACTAATCGACTAATAGGGGTCAGCCCTACTCCGTAGCAACATCACACAGGTGTATCTGTAGACAGTCTCTTCCCCACCGTATATTCTCTAGCCACCATATGTATCTTTTTTCTCCCACCCACCCACCCCCCCTAATGTACAGTCTCCTCCCCATCATAATGTATATAATCTCTGTTAGGATCTATGGGTAACAGTACTGTATATTTGCATATCGTATATGTCACAAATGTAACATTACTATATACCTGTAGTATGTCATGTATGTCCCTATGCCATAAATGTTGTGTATGTCATAAATGTCACTATGAATTGAAAATGGGGGACCCTGATGTAAACAAGACAAACGTCTTTCTCTGGTCTGCATCCCCTTAACAATTGTGTGTATTGAGCAGCCGTACTGTATTGTACCCATTCTCATCTGTTGAATATTGATTGATTGATTGATTGTTATTAACAGATTGCAGAATGGGTACAATACAGTACAGCTCAATACACACAATTGTTAAGGGGATGCAGACCAGAGAAAGACTTTCCTCTTGTTTACATCAGGGTCCCCCATTTTCAATTCATCATAACATATATGACATACATGACATACAGATAGACAATACTGCTACATCTATACATTTATGACATACCAGATTTACAAATACAGTATTGTTTGTGATACAATAAGAGTCTAAAAAAGAGAGTATATACATTTGACGACGAAACTACATTGGAGGAGGTTGGGCAGGTTGGGTGGAGGGGGGGGGGAACTGTACATTGGAGGTGGTTGGGTGGGTGGGGGGGGGGCTTTTAGGTTAGGCGGGGTGGGGTGGGGTGGGGGGGGGGTGGGTAACTGTACATTGGATTATTGACGAAACCAAAACAAGTAGGCTCCCTTAAAACGCTAACGCTATTAAAAAAAAATACAGTAGAGGTTAAAATAAGAATATGACTTGGCCTGAAAAAAAGTTCAGTCAGGAGATTTTTTTTGCTATAATCCCTGGTGTGTGTGTGTGTGTGTGTGTGTGTGTGTGTGTGTGTGTGTGTGTGTGTGTGTGTGTGTGTGTGTGTGTGTGTGTGTGTGTGTGTGTGTGTGTGTGTGTGTGTGTGTGTGTGTGTGCGTGCGCGCGTGACTGGAAGGATGCAAACATTGTGGTCATCTACAAGCAGAAAGGGGACAGATCAGTCTGCGGAAACTGACGGGGAAGAGACAGGAGAAGAGACAGGAGGAGAGACAGGAGGAGCGACAGGGGAAGAGACAGGAGAAGAGACAGGAGGAGAGACAGGAGGAGAGACAGGAGAAGAGACAGGAGGAGAGACAGGAGGAGAGACAGGAGAAGAGACAGGAGGAGCGACAGGAGGAGAGACAGGAGAAGAGACAGGGGAAGAGACAGGAGAAGAGACAGGATGAGAGACAGGAGGAGAGACAGGAGAAGAGACAGGGGAAGAGACAGGAGGAGAGACAGGAGAAGAGACAGGAGAAGAGACAGGGGAAGAGACAGGGGAAGAGACAGGAGGAGAGACAGGAGGAGAGACAGGATGAGAGACAGGAGAAGAGACAGGAGGAGAGACAGGAGGAGAGACAGGAGGAGAGACAGGAGGAGAGACAGGAGAAGAGACAGGAGAAGAGACAGGATGAGAGACAGGATGAGAGACAGGAGGAGAGACAGGAGAAGAGACAGGGGAAGAGACAGGGGAAGAGACAGGGGAAGAGACAGGGGAAGAGACAGGAGGAGAGACATGGGAAGAGACAGGGGAAGAGACAGGGGAAGAGACAGGAGGAGAGACATGGGAAGACTCAAGAGGCAGGAGAAGAGACAGGAGGAGAGACACGAGGAGAAACAGGAGAAGAGACACGAGGAGAAACAGGAGGAGAGACACGAGGAGAAACAGGAGAAGAGACACGAGGAGAAACAGGAGGAGAGCCGCAATCTCCTAATAAAACAAGTTATTAGAAGAACAGAAGCCTACTGTTGCTGTAACGATTAATTATGCACAGATACTTACCAATTAGCCATGCATCTCCAGCGTCTCCTTGCCCGAGGTGCACACCCACAGATCTGTTCTGTAAGATGTAGGAGTCATTTGAACGTTGATGGAGTGGTATTGCTTTCTGTTGAGAGAAGAGACAGGAGAAGAGACAGGAGAAGAGACAGGAGGAGAGACAGGATGAGAGACAGGGGGAGAGACAGGAGAAGAGAGAGGAGGAGAGACAGGAGGAGAGACTGGATGAGAGACAGGAGGAGAGACAGGAGAAGAGACAGGAGAAGAGAAATGAGAAGAGACAGGAGAAGAGACAGGAGAAGAGACAGGAGGAGAGACAGGAGAAGAGATGGGAGGAGAGACAGGAGAAGAGACAGGATGAGATACAGGATAAGATACAGGAGGAGAGACAGGAGAAGAGACAGGAGGAGAGACAGGATGAGAGACAGGAGGAGAGACAGGAGAAGAGACAGGATGAGATACAGGATAAGATACAGGAGGAGAGACAGGAGAAGAGACAGGAGAAGAGACAGGAGAAGAGAAATGAGAAGAGACAGGAGAAGAGACAGGAGAAGAGACAGGAGGAGAGACAGGAGAAGAGATGGGAGGAGAGACAGGAGAAGAGACAGGATGAGATACAGGATAAGATACAGGAGGAGAGACAGGAGAAGAGACAGGAGGAGAGACAGGAGAAGAGATGGGAGGAGAGACAGGAGAAGAGACAGGATGAGATACAGGAGAAGAGACAGGCGAAGAGACAGTAAGAGGCAGGAGAAGAGACAGGAGAAGAGACAAGGAAGAGGCAGGATGAGAGACAGGAGAAGAGACAGGCGAAGAGACAGTAAGAGGCAGGAGAAGAGACAGTAAGAGGCAGGAGAAGAGACAGGAAGCAACAGGAGGAGAAGAAACAGGAGAAGAAACAAGAGGAGATACAGTAGAAGAGACGGGGAAGAGACTGTGGAAGAGACAAGAAGAGGCAGGAGAAGAGACAGGAAAAGTGACAGGGGAAAGACAGGAGAAGAGACAGGAGGAAGAGACAGGAGGAGAGACAGGATAGTTGGGTCAAGAACCAACATTCTGTGACCATTCTCTGGCTAAGATGTTTTGATGATTGATTTGACTTCTATGGACCTTTTATAAAATATTTAGCCCCCGTGTCCCTCTGAAAAATCCCGGCATTTTTTGTCAGATGGCCAAATCCAAAATACCTGCTGACGCCATCTTGAAAAATTAACTTTTGATCCAGAGCACATACGTAGAATCATGTATGAATACACTTTTTTGTGTAAGTCAACCATGACGATTCCAATTCTGACATCAGTTTGACTCTATGACATCAATTTGTCCCAGAAATCCAAGATGGCCACCATATAGTAGAGCGAAAATGTAACTTTTAATGTCAAAACCAATTTTACCATGGTACTGCTGTACTTTAAACAAACTACCTTCATAAGGATCTCAGCAAAATAATTGATGAATGTACAGTATGATAAGATAACTAATTATACTTCAAAATACGCTCTCTTAAATAGCTGTAACTTGAACAGATTAACTACTTTTTTTTTCTTCTTCTTTTTACTTAATTATTTTTTAACTTTATAGCATTTTCAGCTTTTTCTGGCCACGCAGGACAGATAGAGGGAGAGAGGGAGAACGGGGGGAGAGGTAGGGAAGACATGCAGCAAATGGTCGCCGGGACTGGGAAACGAACCCGGGACGACCGCTTCGCGACTCAGCACGCTATGTGGTGTGCTACTGGAGCGCCCCAACAATGAAACCACTTTAAACATGTCATGATCAGTCCGAATCAGAGCATTCTGCCTCACTAGATTCTGAATCATCAGATTCCAATGAATCACCCCTCCTCCTCCATACATCATCATCTCCCTTCTCATCATCATCCTCCTCACTCTCCTCTTCCTCACTTTCTTCAGCTGGCCCTGGTGCAGGTAGATGTGATGGGAGAGCAGGTCGTGTGTGGCGGACAGGGCGACAGCGACCACCCACCAGCTCCCAGCCATGTCCGAGTGGCGAAGGGTGTCGCTTCAGGGAGGGGTGGCGCACTAGATATGCCAAGTAGTTGGCACGGAGGCAGTGTTGGCGTAGGCTATCTGCATCTGGAGGGAGATGGATGAATGATTTGTTCTTCATTCTCTTCCACTTTGTTGCACGGGCCTCAGCCATGGTGCTACTCTTCTTGTCGCCATAAATAACATGTTGTGTGAACTCGAACAGCTCCTCTAGCACCTCCTCCTCAAGGTCAAGGCTATCTCCACACCGCGAGAGCAGCCGTCGTGCCATAGGGCTCTTTGCCACCTTGTCATACACCGACGACTTACCCTTGTCATAGAAGCCTGAATTGGCATCACAGCCTGTAATGCAGTGTAGCTGCACAATACAATACAATACAAAAAGACTGTGTTCTGCTTTCTCTTGATGCAGAGCATACCGGGCAGCTGTTGAGAGATGACCGCTGCCATGACATAGGCATCGGTGTCGGCTGCATCAATGACCACAGGGCCACTGTAGCCTGACTCACGTAGAACTGTGTAAGCAGAGAAGAGGATGGTGTCAGCCTCAGACTGGTCAAAGCTGTAGTTCTGCATTGGTTGCTGGGTTGACAAGTTGGTGCAGTGGGAGCCAACAGAGTAGACGATCTCTGTATCTACACCCTGTGCAACAAGGTCAGTCAGATAGCTGCATATTACTTTTTGTAGCCGCCCCCTCTTTCTGACGCTACACAGCAGTGTTTTGAACTCTCTGGCAGAGGGGAAGGGGTCGCCCAGCTTCATGTAGGTGTTGGGGACATGTACCTTACCTTGTACCCGCAGATCTCGCTCATCATCTTTAGTTGAGTATGCTGCGTCGTACGGGTCATTTACACAGAAAATACGGTCAGCATCACCATGGCGGCCAAGGATGATGGATGATACCTTGTGGACATAGTCCAACCACTTGTATGGGGTGCCATCTTGTGTCTGCTGATGGGGTTGCCATCCTCCAGATCATGCCCATGTCGACAAGAGCGGTGTAGGGTTCTTGCAGATCTACAGATTGGAGAGAGAGCTTCTGAATGAGCTTGCTCTTCTGTGTCTTCCTATATGTGCCATTGGAGTTGAATAAGGCCACACATTCCTCGACAACACGATGTTCCAGCAACTCTGAGAGATTCACAAGTTGACTGACCTCAACCAGGTCGATCACTGCCTTGAGAGCACTCCGCTCCATCTCAGCAGCTCTTGCTTTGAGTTCCTCCCCGGGCTTCTCCATGCAGGGCTGCTTGGCAAATGTCAAGCGTTTGCTCAGAGGGACAGGTGCATGGAGGGAGGTTTTCTTACTGAACACTCGGTCTTGCAAGAAGCTGGTCAACTTCTCCTCTCCCACAGCATAGGCTGAGTTGAAGTCCGCGATGAGTTCATCAGAGGCAGGCATGGCTGACTGTAGGGTGCGGAGGGTGGGTGAGGCTGGATCAAAAGGAATCAAACTCATGCATGCATGCGACCAGGTCCTGCACTCGCTGCTCATCTTCTCTCATCCTTTTCGGACCACATTCTATGTGCTTCCTCTTGGCTTTTTTGTGTGTGGCCAGGGCATTGTGAGCCACCCGGATCTTGGCCAAATTGTTCACATTTCTGGAGTGCACCAGCAGCTGCTTCTCATTCTGGAGGATGGAGAGCCAGCCAGACTTCATTTTGCTGCCCTTGTTCATTGTACACTCGATCCACATGTCCCAGGCCATGTTGGAGTAGGGGTTGCCTGTGATGGACTGAGTGAAGTCAGTACGAAGGAAGGCGACCTGATCAGCAGGGAGAGCTGTCAGCATTGCCCAGAAGTCAGGCAGCCACCTTCCGTACCTATTGTTGTCGTACACTACCATCCATGGCAGCATGGCACGCAGAGAGCTGACATACTCATCCAAGTTGCAGATATGTACTGCATGCACATTCTGCATGAGTGCATCCGTCATAGACAGGAAGTCCCTCCAGTAGTCCGCCATGTCACTGGCCTCCACCTGGGTGAATAAATTGGTGATGAGGCTCTCGAGGTCAGTATCATCCTCCAGTGCCGCATGTGCAGCTGCACGGGGTTCTTGGGAGAGACTCATATTTCTCAGAATCTCAAGGTTCTCCCTTGTCTCATCAGCCAGGTTGGGCATGAGCCTCCCCTTTACCAGCTGACTCATGAGTGCCTCATAGATGAGCCTCAAGCAACGCAGCCACCTCTTGTAATGCTTGCCTTTCAGTGCACGTCGACGGAGCCCTCTGCAATAACTCCTCCTGCCACAAGTACATCTCCTAGCTCACTCCCCTTGTAGCGCTTGTAGATAGCGCTCATCATCACACACTGTGTATGGAAGGGACCAAGAAAGGGTACAATGTCATGGTACTTGTTTGGGTTCTCGGCGTTGAGCAGAGTGATGAGGACGTACACAGGATGATCTCCCACTAAGAAGGCGAAGGGCATGTGCTTAGTTGCGATGATGGTAGACAGCTTCTCCATGATGTCATTCACAACTGACTTGTTGGGTGGTTTATTGTAAGATGTATGAAAATAAGCCTTGCTCTTCCTCTGCTCCATATTCAAGCCAGCGTGAAACCCATTGTATGAAGGGATAGTGCACGCACGTACGCACACACACACACACACACACACTCGCAGTCTATTGAAGAAGAAGGCCTGGATGAGCGAGGTCAACAGGAGTTCTTCATGTCAAGGAATGGCGAGATGGCGTGGTCCAAGATACCTTTTGAAACAGAAGGCTGAGCACAAGCTCAGAACATCATCAAAATAACTCCTGAAAGAAACAGCTTTCGAACACAACACAAGGGTTAACAAACCCCAAACACAGGGCTACAATGACTATATTAGCTAACTAGTTGTTGTTGCTAGCTAGCTAGCTATTGGGAAAGTTGTTAGTCTGAAGCCCTGCCCAAACACCAAATCTTACTTTCCCATTCAAAAGTTACATTTTCGCTCTGCTGTCTCTTTCTACATTTTTGCTCTACTGGATGGTGGCCATCTTGGATTTCTGGGTTAAATTGATGTCATAGAGTCAAACTAATGTCAGAATTGGAATCGTCATGGTTGACTTACACAAAAAAGTGTATTCATACATGATTCTAGGTGCTCTGGATCAAAAGTAAATTTTTCAAGATGGCGTCAGCAGATATTTTCGATTTGGCCATCTGACAAAAAATGCCGGGATTTTTCGGAGGGACACGGGGGCTAAATATTTTATAAAAGGTCCATAGAAGTCAAATCAATCATCAAAACATCTTAGCCAGAGAATGGTCACAGCATGTTGGTTCTTGACCCAACTAGGAGGACAAGGCAGGAGAAGAGACAATGAAGAGACAGGAGGACAGAGGAGGAGATACAGGAGGATGAGGCAGGATAAGAGACAGGAGAAGAGACAGGAGAAGAAACAAGAGGAGATACAGTAGAAGAGACGGGGAAGAGACAAGAAGAGGCAGGAGAAGAGACAGGAGGAAGAGACAGGAGGAGAGACAGGAGGAGAGACAGGAGGACGAGGCAGGAGAAGAGACAGGAGAAGAGACAGGAGGAAGAGACAGGAGGAGAGACAGGAGGACGAGGCAGGAGAAGAGACAGGAGGAAGAGACAGGAGGAGAGACAGGAGGACGAGGCAGGAGAAGAGACAGGGAAGAGACAGGAGGAGAGAGGAGGATGAGGCAGGAGGAGAGACAGGAGAAGCATCAGCTGAACAAGTCCACTGTGGCATTGATAATATGTATGTTCAGGAATGAGCACAGGTACTAGTAATACACTACTGCACATTATAGTACTGTATCCCTGTAAACTTGGTCATGGATGACCAATGAGAGTCACATAGAACTTGACTGTATTTGTGTATTTGTATAGGTTGTGCAGCAGTAAAAAAAAATATATATTAAACATACTATAGATGAAAACAATACGTAATTAACCAGTTTTTTCTTGTATTTGTGTGTTTATATTGACAGAAACACTATGTACACAATCTGTCCAGTTTTGATGCAAATACTTCGCATTTTGAGTGTCTGAGGGTTTAAGCGATGATCAGAAGGTGCTACTGTATAGTACATTTGGTGACACTGTTGTAGTGATTGACTGACTTAGTGTTTTTTGATGCATGTGGTTATCATTTTGATTGTTATAGTTTCTGCTGCATGGCTGGTCTCGTGTTATGAGAAGTTATTTGGGGATTGCACTTAGAGTTTTGAGAATGAGGTTTCAGGAAATTAATGCATCCAAGCGGTTAAGAAAAACTGTAAAATTGGGTTGGAATGCACATCCTAATATCCATAAAAACCATAGAAAATGTGGACAGATGCCAGGACACAACAAGGAGCAATCACCACTGACTCAAAAAAGATTAATGACACTTTTAGAGAATTTTACTCACAACTGTATAGCTCAGAGGTCAACTTTGATCATATAGAATTTGAAGCGTTTGTTGAAGGTCTCAAAATACAGAAATGATCCGAGGAAGAGGCTGGGGAACTGGGGAAGCCAATCACTCTTATAGAACTCAGAGAGACAATAGCTGAAATGCAGAGAGATCAGGCTGAATTTATTCAGGGTCGACTAGCCGCAGATAATCTTAGGAGACTGTTACATGTGATTGGCAACAGTAAGAGCAATGCAACTCCGGCCACGGTTCTGTCTTTGGATGCCATGAAGGCATTCAATAGACTGGAATGGTCATATCTTTGGACGGTACTGGAGGCCATGGGACTTTTATACATTCATACACATGATCAAGGTTCTCTATGCCACACCGTCAGCAATGATAATGACAGGCAAACTATGCTCCACACTCTTCCCGGTGTCTAGATCTTCCAGACAGGGTTGTCCTCTGAGCCCTGGTCTATTTGCGCTTTCCCTCGAACCACTGGCCCAATTAATTCGACAATCAGAAGAAATCGCCCCTATAATAATCAATAAGACACCATACAAAATTGCTCTATATGCGGATGACTTATTAATTTTCATGGAAGACCCCTCCCAATCTTCCCCAAAATGACTTAATATAATCAATGACTTCGGTAAATTATCGGGCTTCAAGATTAATTGGCCCAAATCAGCTTGTCTACCTCTTAATGAGTTGGCCAAAGCTGTGCAACTACCGGCTGACATCCCCATAGTTGAACATTTTAAGTACTTGGGCATAGACAACTAAATTTAACTTCACAGGTACATATAATAAAATACATCAGGACCTAGATAGATGGTTTGATTGATTGATTGATTGAAAACTTTATTAACAGATTGCAGAATGGGTACAATACAGTACAGCTCAATACACACAATTGTTAAGGGGATGCAGACCAGAGAAAGACTTTCGTCTTGTTTACATCAGGGTCCCCCATTTTCAATTCATCAAGACATATATGACATACATGACATACAGATAGTCAGTACTGCTACATCGAGCCTTCCTAATTCGTTACAGGCCCGAGCATCCATAATTAAAATGAACATACTACCTAGGATACATTTTGTCAGCTCAATGCTTCCCCTTCCTCCTCCAATAGACCACTGGCGTAAGACTCAAACTATGATATCCAAATTCATTTGGAATAATAAACGCCAGAAAATCTAAATAACTACCACTCAACGTAGGAAACGAAGGTTATCCTATAACCCTAGTTATATGAATACAGGCTGAGCGTCTCGCTCTGCCATTATGAGATATCATCTCTCCAGCACCTACTGTGCCCGTGTAAAAATTGTACATGCACCTCACTTGCACGTGTACCACGCCTACTCCCGTGCGTGCCTCTACAATACACCGGAAGTGGTCACGTCCACTCCCTTCCAAGTTTGAATTCCATACGTGGAAAACATCCAAGGGATCCCAGGGCGCTGAAGAGCGAGACGCTCAGCCAGTATTCATATAACTAGGGTTACAGGATAACCTTCGTTATATAGCATACTGGCCAATCGCGTCTCGCTCTGCCATTATGAGACCAAAAGGGGCAGAGCGGACGCGTGGCGCACGAGTGGAGTGCGCCCTGACGCCTGCAGGGGAAACATGTCCGGCCAAAGTGTAGCAGAGGGCAATGCCCTCGCATAACCAATGTGACAGGCGTTGCTTGAACAGCGCCGTACCCGCGTGAGAGCCACGGTAACAAACAACAGTCGATCGGTAGCCCTGAGATCCTGCGTGCGACTAAGGTAAACCTTCAGCGCACGGACAGGACACAACAGGTGAAGGCTCGCCTCCAACTCACTAGTGTGAGGAGGAGGGTGAAACGCCTGAAGCACAATATCCCTGGAGCGATAAAGCTCCGGATATTCTTTGGCACGAAGGCCGGATCAGGCCACAGAGTCACCTGCTATCGGCCCGAATAGACAGGTACTCTGACCGCACCGAGAGAGCACACAGCTCACCCACGCGTTTAGCGGAGGTGACCGCTAAAAGACAGACGATCCAATGGCGCCTGCTCAAGAGGCTCAAACGGGGCCCCCAACAGCCTTTCCAGGAACAGTTGGAGGTCCCGACTCGGAGACAGAGCACGTTCCACAGGCTTGAGACGCCGTGCGCCAAGCAGGAACGTCCCACGGGAGGGTGGCAGAACAGTGTTCTGCCCTCAAAGCCCACATGATAAGAAGATATAGCTGCAGCGTATACCTTCACTGTCGAGGCCGACCGCCTATCCAGGATAGAGTGGAGAAAGGACAGAACCGAGTCCCCTCACACCACTCTCGAACCATACGCCACTTCCCTGCGTAAACCGCGGTAGTTTAAAACGCGTGCACGTTCCGGATGGCGTTAACCACAGTAGAGATAAGACGCATCCCCTCCAGATACACCCTTTCAGCAGCCAAGCCATTAGAGGCTGCCCCAGAACAGGAGGCAGAAACAGTGTTCTGCGTGCCTGAGAGAGGGCCCGCGGTGACCACGGAACACCAAGAGCTGAATCAGGGCCGGGAACCACACAGCTGTGCCCCGGTCCGGCGCGACCAGGATCAAAGTCCTGCGCTCCTGACGTACCCGCCCCAACAGCTGAACTATCAGGTGTATGAGGGGAAACGCGTATAGAATCCCGGGCGGCCACGGACCGAAACGGCCGCCGCCTGGCGGAGACAGGGGGAGCGTACTCCTCCCTGTCTGTTGATATACGACGCCGACGTCATGCTGTCCGTCCTGATCAGAACATGCTCGCCCATCACATGATGGCCGAGCTGTCCGAGGACTAGAAGCACTGCCTTCAATTCCAATACATTGATGTGTAGTGCAAACCGGCCTGCATGGTCCTTGTCAGCTGCCCCCTACTGCGTCGGTCCGACACGTCTTCCCCCCATCCCGTGAGGGAGGCGTCGGTGAAGACCGTGACGTGTGACAGCCTGGTGCCCATGGGGACCCCGCTGGTGAGGGCCCCAGGCCCCCCCCAGTGGGCGAGGTCCCCCAGTACTGACATGGGAACCTTCAGCTGCTTCCACTTGACTCTCACAGGGTCTATTTTCATACTGAAAAACCCACCTCTGTATCCTCCTCATGAAGAGGAGGCCAAGAGGGACCACAGCTTGAGCAGAGGCCATAATACCGAGCAGGCGCATCACGGACAGCGCCGTAACCGTCCTGTCAGGACGGAACCTCCCGAGAATATCCTCTCGCCGCCGCTCTGAGAGGGATGCCCACATATACCTTGAGCTTAGAATTAAGCCCAAGTACTCCACCCGTTGACTGGGAATACTGGGAGTACTCTTCTTCCAGTTTACAGCAAAACCCAGGCTGGTGAGGAATTCCACCACCTGCCTGGTATGAGACCTGGCGATCTCCTCTGACCGACTGAGGACCAGAACGTCGTCTAGGGTAGAATAAATTCGTATCCCCTGACGACGCAGATGCCCCAGCACGGTCTCCACGCACTTGGTGAAGATGCGAGGAGCCAGAGAGTAGCCGAACGGCAGCCTCTGGTACTCGTATGCTAAGCCCTGAATAGGAAGCGTAGGTATGTCCTAGGAGGGAAGATCGGGATGTGAAATACGCATCCTTCAGGTCTATGGAGGTGAACCAGTCCCCCACTCTGACAGCACTTAACAGTTGGTTGACGGTCACATTCTGGACCTTCTGGGCACCAGAGAATATCGGGAGTAAACGCCACTCATCGCGTCCTCCCATGGGACCACGACGATGGCCTGCTTTGCCACCAGAGAACGAATCTCTTCGGCCAGGGCTGTCACTGCCGCAGACTCTGACAATAGAGTCTGTACCAAACCCAAAACGGAGGGCGGGGGTGTGCAAACTGTAACACAAGCCCCGCCCTCAGCGTTAGCTCCATCCACACCAACATATGGCACTACTGTAGCCATATGTGGTAAAAATCCCAAAGCGCCCCCGCCGCCAACATGGTCGCCAGTTCGCTAAGAATCGTAGACAGGTGACCCGATCCCTCCCGCTGTGCGCTGTCAACCCTGGACTCGCCAACCATGCGAGCAGGGTGTCTCGCGGAGCCGGGATATCGCACCCTGACTCTACCAACGAGGCAATCGCACCCAAGGGGGGGGACCCTGACAGAAAGGGCCGGTCTGATACGGGGGGAGCGGTCATCACCCCTGGTGACAGAGGCTCCCCCGCTGAGCATCTTCCCGGCTTAGCTTGCTGGGGACAGCCTGCTCTGCAGCTGGACATGCATGGTGTGTGGTCCCCACACTGCCCGATAGGGTGAGTCCCTACACACCGTAGCCCTGTAGTGATATTACTACCACCCACGGCCGGGGGAGGCACTAACATAATACCTGGCCTGGCGAGGGCGGGGCTGGGGGAACCCACGCTGCGACCTCCTGGGCCTAGGGTTCCCCCTCTGACAGATACACTCGACAGATACAACACCAAGCTCACCAAACACAGACGCAGGACGTGTGGCGTGGGAGCCTCCTGACAGGACAGCATTCTCATAGACAGACCCAGGCCTAGCTAGCAACTGGGTGTCAGCCCCTGTCTCCATGAGAAGCGATATGTGGGTCCGCTTGCGCTTCACTGGAAGAACGCGGCCCGCAGCCAAATGGGACAAATCAGAGCCTTAAGTCCCGTAGTGTAGCGGGGGGAGTAACCGGAGAGCGTGCTAGACACAGCTAGATGGCAACGGTTTTTCAGGGCGTGCCCATCTAATATAGCCCATCCCTCTGCCGCTGAGGCTGTTGGCACCGTGACCACCTGTTCTCTTTGTGTCCAGGTCATCTCAGGCGGGGGACACATGGCCGCTGGCCGGGGACCTCGCCGCAGCCGCTGCGTGGTGTGGGGCGGCGTGGAGCCCAGGTCAAATACCGCCCGCGCCTCCGTGGACAGACCAAAGGTCCATCCGCGGAGAGGGGAGCCCTGAGGAGGAGAACCCTCCTCTCCTCCTCAAGGGGAGATTGCTCCAACCAAAGATGCCTGTGAATACCGTTCTACCATGTCAGGGCAAAGGACCGATGCCACCTGCTTCTCTAAGCACGGAACACCAGTGGCGGCTGCTGACCAAAGTATAATACTAGTGAACAAGCATTGACAGCATCCTAGCCCTCCCTGCGGTTATAGCTTGCGGCTGGGTCAAAAGCTGAATAACCTCAAAACCTTGCGCGACGGTTTTGACGTCGGCTGGCCCTAAGGCCCCACCACCGACCCAATTTTTGACAGAAAAACAGCCAATTGAGCAATGTCATTAGTTGCTGCTAATTCTGTACTGCGGTGGTATAAGCTTCATCAGCCCACACAGTCACCTGCCGGACCGACTCGCCTCTTGGCGTCGGCCGGGCGGGATACCGTTCTACCATGTCAGGGCAAAGGACCGATGCCACCTGCTTCTCTAAGCACGGAACACTAGTGGCGGCTGCTGACCAAAGTCTAATACTAGTGAAGCACTGCTTCACTAGTAGTCATGCAATAACCTCCACTGCGGCACACCTGTGCACCCGTCTGACAAGAGACGAGGAAAGTTCAGAATAGGACCGACGATCCGTCCGGACGTGCCGAGAAGGTTCCGGGGGCTGGCGTACTTCTGGCGAAAGTCCAACATTGCGTAATTTCTCCCTTTGCTTCATAACAACGTTCCACCTGGTTGAAGTGCATATAGCAGCTCCACGGATCGAAAGAAAACAGGAAGGGCGTGGACGTGACCGCTTCTGGTGTCTTGTAGAGGCACGCACAGGAGTAGGCGTGGTAACGTGCAAGTGAGGTCCATGTAAACATTTTCCACGGGCACAGTAGGTGCTGGAGAGATGATATCTCATAATGGCAGAGCGAGACACGATTGGCCAGTATGCTATATAACAGGATGAGGGCTTGGCAATCCCCGATTTTAAGTTATATTTCTGGTCTTTCTCGCTGAGGCCATTGATAAACTGGCTGGACCCTGAAATTGCTGTGCAGCGGTCTCACCACAAAGACTGCAGGATGTAGTATACTCTACTATTCCTATATCAAAATGCCAGCTAAGATATGGACCGATCATATCCCACGTGATTCAAACATGGCGCAATGTTGAGAGGTCCTGTGCAGTTAAATGCCAGTGGCACCTCGACTCTCCAATTGTTCATAACCAGCAACTACTTGTTGGGCACAAACCTGTCAATATTCCTCAATGGGAGAAGAGGGGAGTTCATACTCTGGAAGACATATGATAAAAATGGTCTTCGAGCTTTTCAGGGGACATCCCAGAGTTAGACCTTGAGTTTGACTGGGACGACGTTTGGACAAATGCTATATTAGCCTCCCGCAACCCTAATCACCAACAAATTCATTTAAATTATATTCATAGGACGTATCTCACACCTAGGGAACTGTTTGCTATGGGACTGGTGGCCGATTCCCGGTGCACTTTATGCTCTCTAATAGCCAACGGCACTTATATGCATATGGTCTGGGATTGCCCACCAGTTGCCCATTTCTGGAAATCTATAGCAGATAGACTCTTGGGCATCTGTAACATATCGAGTCCACTTACGGCAGCAACATTATTTCTAAACGATATATCTTCACTCAGGGCCGCCTCAAGGGGTGTGCGAGCAGTGCGGTCGCACAGGGCCTCGCGGGGAGGGGAGCCTCGCGATTTTTTTTCTTCTTTTATATAAAAAAATAGAATGTTAACAATCACTTTCCATCACAGACCTAAAATCTAGTTTTGCTTACATGCTTATATATTTCACATTAGACACGTTTGTAGAATGTGTCTGACTTGTTCCGGGCTCTGCGGCTCTGCAGATATACTATTGGAGCTCTGCGGCTCTGCAGATACACTATTGGAGCTCTGCGGCTCTGCAGATATACTATTGGTTTCAACGAGGGGAGGGGTTACAGGTACGGCCGGGGTCTGACTATTCGGCTCTATCCACGGGAGCGCTGTGCAGCATCGGAGCAGAAGAAATAATGCTGCGTGCCGTAAGCTTATCAATACCAAGTATAGTGATTAGGTTATGCCAAGATGAAGAGGCGGTTCGGCAGATGGACTGAAGATGAAAGTTGTTGCGTGTTAGAAAGTTCAGTCAGGCTAGCCATGTCGGCTTAGCTAAAGGCAGGGACAGCTAACTAGCGTTAGCTACGTTATCGAGTGCTAACGTGTGGCAGATAAACTAGGAACAGACTCCCAAGTTCATCCCAACGGGGGGGGGACAATATGGACTGGTGAACTTTGTCAACTCCACGGTTGTCTCCTTCCTCTTGGATGTTTGGTGAGTTTTTAATGCAATCTAATCTGTTCCCGCCGTGGATCTCTCTCTCTCTCTCACTCTGTCTCTCTCTCTATTTCTCTCTCTCTCTCTTGCTCTCTCTTTGGAGGGGCCCCGCCCCTGTCGCTTCCTGATTCTACTGCGCAGGTGCACCAACCGACCTGTAGGAGTCGCTGTCCACAACGCTCGATCCCCACCCATCAGTTTCCCTCCCCCTAATACTGCCAATGTGTATTAGTGCGGACGACCAGCTAAACTGAAAGCAATGTGGAGCGCTGGGCTCGAACAGGGAGGCGAACCTGTTTGAGCCCAGTCTCCAGTATTCGTGGTGAGCGCCTTGCCCACTGCACCACGTAGCCTCTCTCTGGAGCCTCTCTCTGAAGCCTCTCTGTAAAGCCTCTCTCTGGAGCCTCTCTCTGGAGCCTCTCTCTGAAGCCTCTCTGTAAAGCCTCTCTGTAAAGCCTCTCTGAAGCCTCTCTGTAAAGCCTCTCTGTAAAGCCTCTCTGAAGCCTCTCTGTAAAGCCTCTCTGTAAAGCCTCTCTGTAAAGCCTCTCTGAAGCCTCTCTGTAAAGCCTCTCTGTAAAGCCTCTCTGAAGCCTCTCTGTATAGCCTCTCTGTAAAGCCTCTCTGAAGCCTCTCTGTAAAGCCTCTCTGTAAAGCCTCTTTGAAGCATCTCTGTAAAGCCTCTCTGGAGCCTCTCTGTAAAGCCTCTCTGTAAAGCATATCTGTAAAGCCTCTCTGAAGCCTCTCTGTAAAGCCTCTTTGAAGCCTCTCTGTAAAGCCTCTCTGGAGCCTCTCTGTAAAGCCTCTCTGGAGCCTCTCTGTAAAGCCTCTCTGAAGCCTCTCTGTAAAGCCTCTCTGTAAAGCCTCTCTGAAGCCTCTCTGTAAAGCCTCTCTGTAAAGCCTCTTTGAAGCCTCTCTGTAAAGCCTCTCTGGAGCCTCTCTGTAAAGCCTCTCTGTAAAGCCTCTCTGAAGCCTCTCTGAAGCCTCTCTGTAAAGCCTCTCTCTGGAGCCTCTCTCTGGAGCCTCTCTGTAAAGCCTCTCTGAAGCCTCTCTGTAAAGCCTCTCTGTAAAGCCTCTCTGTAAAGCCTCTCTGAAGCCTCTCTGTAAAGCCTCTCTGTAAAGCCTCTTTGAAGCCTCTCTGTAAAGCCTCTCTGGAGCCTCTCTGTAAAGCCTCTCTCTGGAGCCTCTCTGTAAAGCCTCTTTCTGGAGCCTCTCTCTGGAGCCTCTCTGTAAAGCCTCTCTGAAGCCTCTCTGTAAAGCCTCTCTCTGGAGCCTCTCTCTGGAGCCTCTCTCTGGAGCCTCTTTCTGGAGCCTCTCTCTGGAGCCTCTCTGTAAAGCCTCTCTGGAGCCTCTCTGGAGCCTCTCTCTCTGGAGCCTCTCTGTGTAAAGCCTCTCTCTGGAGCTTCTTTCTGTAAAGCCTCTCTCTGAAGCCTCTCTCTGGAGCCTCTATGTAAAGCCTCTCTCTGGAGCCTCTCTCTCGAGCCTCTCTCTGGAGCCTCTCTCTGAAGCCTCTCTCTGTAAATCCTCTCTCTGAAGCCTCTCTCTGGAGCCTCTATGTAAAGCCTCTCTCTGTAAAGCCTCTCTCTGGAGCCTCTCTCTGAAGCCTCTCTCTGTAAAGCCTCTCTCTGGAGCCTCTCTCTGGAGCCTCTCTTTAGACTCGAGCCTCTCTGTAAAGCCTCTCTCTGGAGGCTCTCTGTAAAGCCTCTCTCTGGAGCCTCTCTGTCTGGAGCCTCTCTCTGGAGCCTCTCTCTGGAGCCTCTCTCTGGAGCCTCTCTGTCTGGAGCCTCTCTCTGGAGCCGCTCTGTCTGGAGCCTCTCTCTGGAGCCTCTCTGTCTGGAGCCTCTCTCTGGAGCCTCTCTGTCTGGAGCCTCTCTCTGGAGCCTCTCTGTCTGGAGCCTCTCTCTGGAGCCTCTCTCTGGAGCCTCTCTCTGGAGCCTCTCTGTCTGGAGCCTCTCTCTGGAGCCTCTCTCTGGAGCCTCTCTCTGGAGCCTCTCTGTCTGGAGCCTCTCTCTGGAGCCTCTCTGTCTGGAGCCTCTCTCTGGAGCCTCTCTGTCTGGAGCCTCTCTCTGGAGCCTCTCTCTGGAGCCTCTCTCTGGAGCCTCTCTGTCTGGAGCCTCTCTGTCTGGAGCCTCTCTCTGGAGCCTCTCTCTGGAGCCTCTCTGTCTGGAGCCTCTCTCTGGAGCCTCTCTCTGGAGCCTCTCTGTCTGGAGCCTCTCTCTGGAGCCTCTCTGTAAAGCCTCTCTCTGGAGCCTCTCTGTCTGGAGCCTCTCTCTGGAGCCTCTCTCTGGAGCCTCTCTGTCTGGAGCCTCTCTCTGGAGCCTCTCTCTGGAGCCTCTCTGTCTGGAGCCTCTCTCTGGAGCCTCTCTCTGGAGCCTCTCTGTCTGTCAAGAGTCAAGTCAAGAGTTTTATTTGTCACGGCATACAAGCATACAGTGAAATGTGGGGGGTCATGCCTGCAGCGATGTGCAACACAGTAATAGACAGGAATAGGACATTTGTGCAATAATATAATGTGCAATAATACAATGCAATAATACAAGTAATAATAATAACAATAATAACAACAGGTATATGTACATAAAGTTTACAAGAGCATGGTAAGACATCCTAAGGTCCTGCGATAGTGCATACACAGTTAGCTACGGATGAGGCACTGGCTCTTATGTACACTACTATACATGCTATACTATACAATCTACAGTTATACTATGTGTCCTTATGCTAGCTTGCTATATCCTTCTGTTTACTATCCAAGAACCTCTCCCCTTCTTATTTTTTAAAGTGACCTTTTCCATTGTGTAAGGTGTCCATTGAGTGTGGGCGTGTGCAGCATGTGTGTGTGTGTGTTCATGCTAAAGTGACTGCTTAGTGTATGAGCGTATACAGTGTGTGTGTTGTGTGTGTGCTCATGTGTGCTTGTGTGTGGAGAGTTCAGTGTTCAAGATTCTGATGGCCTGGGGGAAGAAGCTGAGCCGAAGTCTCTCTGTCCTAGTTGCTGGTGTTCGCAGGCGTTTGCCTGACCGCAGCAGCTTGAACAGGCTGTTATTGGGGTGATGAGGGTCTTTTCTTATTCTGCAGGCTCTGGATTTGCACCTCTTGTTATATCAGGCCTGCAGGGGTGGTAGTGCAATACCCGTGGTATGCTCGGCTGAGCACACCACTCTCTGTAGGGCCTTCTTGTCCTGTGCCGTGCTGTTTCCATACCAGGCAGTGATGTTTCCAGTCAAGATGCTCTCTACAGCTCCGGAGTAGAAGGACTGGAGTATCTTTCCCGATACTCTGAACTTCCTTAACTGTCTCAAGTGGTAGAGGCGCTGCTTCGCCTTCTTTACGACTGAGTCTATGTGTGTTGTCCATGTCAGGTCCTCTGAGATGTGGACCCCCAGGTACTTGAAGCTGCTCACCCTGTCCACGATAGCCCCGTTTATCCTCAGTGGTGTGTGCGTCCCCTGCTGTGTTCTCCTAAAATCCACGATCAGCTCCTTGGTTTTACCAATGTTCAGGAGCAGGCTGTTGTCCTGGCACCAGCGTTCCAGTACCTCAACCTCCTCCCGGTAGGCCTTCTTGTCGTTGTCAGAGATCAGCCCCACCACCACTGTGTCGTCCGCAAACTTCACTATGGAGTTGGAGCTGAACTTGGCCACACAGTCATGTGTGTATAGTGAATACAGTAGGGGGCTCAGAACACAGCCCTGGTGTTGGAGGTCTGACCCCCCACCCTGACCGCCTGGGGCCTTTCACTCAGAAAGTCCAGTATCCAGGCGCTCAGAGCGGGGCTCAGACCCAGCTCGATCAGCTTGTCCACCAGTCTGGTGGGGACTATGGTGTTGAACGCTGAGCTATAGTCAATGAACAACAGTCTCACATAGCCCCCCTTCTGGCAGTCTAGGTCAGAGAGGGTGCTGTGCAGTACTTGGGAGACCGCATCGTCAGTGGACCTGTTTGGCCTGTGTAACTGAGGGGTACAATTCCCTGACTGTATTACTAGATATGATACTTACTACCACTACCTTTGTACTTAATATTCGGCCACCCAGTACACGGCATAAATATATTATGATGAACACTGTCACGTAGATGAAACGGATCCAACACAAATGTACGAATTAGAAATAGGTCTTTATTTCTACACAGCGATGGTGTGTAGAGCAAGCACTTAATCAAATCAATCACATTTATGAATGGAATTAGTATGCACTTTTATGGCAAGAGTATTCGTCGGTATATCAATAGAGAATGTCCAATCTCTGAAGGCGCAGGTGGTACATATACGACCTCGAATAGTTTAAGGAATAACAGCAATGATACTTTAATGATTATATACTGGATACACTAGAGGGGGTTAATCCGGTCGCTTGTAAGCCGACAGGAGTAGGAAGGGGGGGGGGGTAGAATCCGGCTGCCTCATCCGGCGAAGGGTATCCCAGGTGAACCCACTGTAGTGCCGTTCAATGCGCCGGCGATCCTTGGACCACAGATGAAAGCAGGTGGACTCTTTGTGGGCCGGCGTCATCCGGTCCACGGAGGAGAGACGTGAAGCGACCTCGTCTTGCAGAGCGTCTCCTCACCTTGCGTCCTCTCCAGGGGGGGGGGTTCCAACACACGGCAGTGTCGGGGGTCTTTATCCATGGAATAATCAATGTATACAAAGCATAATCCGTGCCTGGGAAGGCGGGCTGTCGTCGGTAGAATAATCCGGTATACAGGTCCACTCGCTCGTCGGCTCTGGGGCTCCTCGGGTGCAGCTTCACGTGGGGTCAACCACCCTGGGTAAGCAGCCAGTTCTCTGCCCGAAACGATGGGGTACTGACTACGGTAGTATTCTCACCGCACGAAGCACTATATATTAACAGACTATTATTAGCTTAATAGACTACGTCCAACTCGACGATATAGTGCCAAATATGACTATTCAAATATTAATATACACGATGTCTCAATACCGATGGTAGGCGAACTTGGCCTTACTCCCACACGTGGCGTCGCGGGGAGGCTTTACGTCTGTGACTCTATTGGAGGGTAAGAAACTGGACTGAAAAGAAAGTCCTACTTTAGTAGCGCAGTATATATACGCACTATGAACAAATAGTCCCATTAGTGGTGCGGTAGTCAGATTCCTACGCGGAACTAGGACTTGTTCGTACATGTGGAGCGGTACGTTTGAACTGGGTCTGAGGGGTATGGCAGCCTGGCACCAAGGTCTCGACCAATAGTAGAATGGAGACTATTATGGGATGTTCAGTAGGCTAGAATGGATATTCAATGCATATTGTACAAGGAATATACAAGGGATATCAGGGAATATTAGAGAATATACAAATACAATTAAATATATATATATAAATAAATATATATATTCGGTTTAATCTGGCCCTTCACAACAGCCACCCCCTGATTGGTCCCAGACCTAATCAGTTAAACAGAGACAGATTAATCGCGTTGTCTATTTACACATAAGGGTTTGCTGTAGGGGTCAGTCAACTTCACAAAGTCATAGGGTTGTAGGGTCATGGTCATCATCGATTGTGTCTGGGAGTCGAAGCAGTTCTATGAGCCTCGCCACGGGACGGGTGTAAGTGCGACCCTGGACGAGCACTTCAGCTGCTCGGACCTTGCCGTCGGCACCGGTGATCACTTTGCTTACGCGGCCGGCCGGCCACATAGCTCTGGGCAGTGATTGATCAATAATCATGACGACTGTTCCTTCTGTCAAATTGTCTCTCTGGGCTCGCTGCAGTAGAAGCAATTCTGCTTCCTCGTAGTTAGCTGCTGACATATCAGCGGGGGACTTGCACTCCGGGTGGTACCGCAGGAATGTTCTTTGTTGTGCACTCTCTATGGACGTGCAATCGTCTATGTTAGGGTCGGTGGAAGCTACGGTGCTCAATCCACAGAACACAGACTTCTTACTTTCCACCTCCTCTGGACTTGCTTCCCTCGGGATAGGCATGGGCCACTGTCCTTCCGGGAGTCTTAGGAATGCGGGGCCGTCACTGTAGACATTGCGACGGGTGAGGTCATCCAGGGGCATCCCCCGGGTGATGACGTCAGCTGGGTTCTGTTTTGTATCAACGTAGCGCCACTCTGTTTCTCCGGTTAACTCTTCGGTTAAGTCTTGAATCTCGGTGACTCTGACTCCCACGAAGACTTTGTACTTGCATGAGTCCGATTTGATCCAGGCGAGTACCGTCGTGGAATCTGACCACAGGATTGTTCTAGACACCGGTATGGTGAGCTCACGTTGGATGAGCGTGGCTAGGTGCGCTCCGGCTAGGGCTGCGCAGAGCTCTAGACGTGGGATAGATTGTTGCTTGCGTGGGGCTATTCTCGAGCGGGCGAGGACAAATGCTGTGTAGATCTCTCCCCCCTGGTCTTGGGCCCGCAAGTAGGCTACTGATCCGTATGCGACCTCTGAGGCGTCACTGAAGACGTGTAAGTCCATTTTACATGTCTCTGGCCTCACCGTGGGTGGGAAGTAGCTTCGGCGCATATTAACGCCTGGGAGTGAGTGGAGCTCCATCGCCCACTCTCTCCAGGTGGATGCAAGGTGTGCAGGAATGGGGTCGTCCCAGCCCTGGTCCTTGTCCCACAATGCTCGTACAATCATTTTTGCCCTGGTGGTGTACGGTAGAATACATCCTAGCGGGTCATATTGTCGGGCGAGTGTTGTGTACACACTCCGTCTGGTGGTCGGCGCCGCCGCCGGCCTTCCCTGCTCCGTAGTCAGGGGCTTGTGTCTGTAGTGAAGCGAATCTGTTTTGAATCGCCACACCAATCCCAGGGTCATCTCCTGGGCTTCTCCCGGGATTGTAGCCATCCAGGTCTCGCTGCTGGCTGCCTTGTCCTCGGAGGAGAGGCTGCGCAGTACTTGCGGATCGCTGCTGGCCCACTGCCTGAGATCAAAGCCGCCTTTGATCAATGAGGCGCGGAGTTTAATCAGGAGAGCCTCGGCTTCTTCTTGGGTTGAAAGGCTTTGTAGACAGTTGTCTACGTAGAAGCTGTTCTTTACGCTGTGTCGGACCTCTTCGTCCGCTGCTGGGTCCTCTGCTACATGTTTCTGTAGTGCAAATGTAGCACAGCAGGGGCTGCACGTCGTTCCGAAGGGGAGGACTTCCCATTGGTAGATGGCTGGGTGCTCATCTCCTGGCTTCTCTCTCCATAGGAACCGTAACAGGGGCTTGTCCGCCTCTACTAATCTCACCTGCAGGAACATTCCTTTAATGTCCCCGCTGATGGCCACCTTTTCCTGGCGGAAGCGGAGTAGAACGCCGAGTAGGGAGGGGCCGAGTGTGGGACCGGGCAGTAACTCTTTATTCAGATTTTGGGATCCGATCTGGTAGCTGCAGTTAAATACTATGCGGTCTTTACCGTTGTGATGGACCTTGTGGTGGGGCACGTACCACGATTCAGTGGTCTGGTCAGCCTCTTTAATGTCCATCTTTGTGACGTGTCCCGCTGTGATGAGCTTCTCAATCTCAGCGCGGTATACACTCTCTTGGGCGGGGTTCTTGGCTAAGCGCCGCTCCGTGTTCAGCAGGTACCGTTCTGTGGCGTCTGTCTTGGCGTGGAAAGTAGGCATTCCTTCTCGCCGCAGGAGTGGCGTGGCGTATCTCAACACGCCGTTGACCGGGACTCTCTTGGTCCCTGTCTCGAGGAGGTGAATGGCGTAAATGTCATCTTTAGAGCGAATGTCTTTCTTTCCGTTCTTAAAGGGCATTTGTTCCAAGGTCCATAGCCGCTCTACGTGTTGCAGGAGTGCGGTTTCTCCCTCTGTGACTCGGGAGTGGAGACATCTAGTGGCTGTACTTCGGTTGAGAGATTTGGCGAGCGGGCCTTGGAGAGTCCATCCCAAACGGGTCTCGACTGCTGCAGGACAGCCTCGGGGTCCGGTATGAACCCGGTCTATCGGGACAATGAGGTCTGCATGGTCGGAGCCTATCAACAGGGTCGGCATAGCATTGTCTATGAGCGGGATCGGTAACTTGCGCAGATGTGCATATTTCTCCATCAGCTTGGCGACGGGGTATGTGTACCGCGACAGTCCTATTTCTTGGCTGGTGAAAGCGTCTGTAATCTGGTACCGTCGCTCAGGCTGGCCGCTTGCTGCGATAGAGAATGAGACATTCTCGCCCTTTATCGTCTTCAAATCTCGTCTTATTGTCCGAATTGTCATTTGGGTTTCGCTTCCCCGCAGCCCTAGCTGGGCCGCAGCGGAGGCGAGCAGCAGGGTCTTCTCTGACCCGTCATCGAGGACGGCGTAAGTGTCCAGGACTTTATTCTGGTAGCTTAGTGTCACACGCACTACTTTTAGGAGTACTCGGGCTCCACTGCTGCTGGCGGGATCGATGTACATGACGCTCGCTTTGCGGCTGGATGGTGCGGGTGAAGGGCGCCGTCTGTTACTGTCGTGAAGTATGTCCAGATGGGCTCCATCGCACTTGGTGCACCTTTTCTTTAAGCGGCATTCGGTTGCCATGTGTGAGCGCGCACAGCGAAAACAGCGCTTGTTGGACTTTATCCATTGACCTGCTTCCTCCGCGTTCAGCTTGGGGAAGGAGTCACATTGCGCTAGCCAGTGTTCTTTCTCACAGTAGGGGCACACTATCTTCCACTTCTCCGTTCTGGAGGGGGTACTGTGGCTCCTGCTGCTCGGTACTGACTCCGATTGGTGCATCACAGTCACCGATCTTCTTCCATCATTTAGTCGTCTGGTTCCTTCTCTGGAGCCAGGGGTGCTCCGTCCGAATGTATCTAGCCGTAGGCTGCTGACTTCTCTCGCCAGGAAGTCTGCTAGATCGAGGAGGTTCGGTTCGGGGCCATTCGGGTCTCTGTGGTCCCTCTGCCGCCTAAAGCGCTCCTGACGAGCGGGCGGCAGCTTCTCCAGAATCCTTTCCACATTTGAGTTGGCGTAAAGTTCATGCCTCCCCTTCTCTCTTTGCGCTCCCAACATCCCTACCAGGGACTGCACTCTGATGGACAGGTCGTCCAGTGCTCGATTGTCTATTGCTGGGGGTAAGCGGTCGATGTGTCGGATCTCCTGGATCACGTAATCCCATATGCGCCCATACCTCTGGTCCAATGCTACCAGCGCTGCTGTGTATGGGGTGGTGGAAGTCGCGTAGGCGAGCGCTATATTATGTGCGCAGGGTACCTTTAAGTGCTTCAGTAGGATGGCGTATTTGTGGCGTTCATCCAATACATCCACCAACATGGTCTCCAGACACATGCGGAGTTCTGTATACTGGGCCCGGTTCTCTTGGGTGAAGTCGGGTACCATAGGCGTGCCAATATATGACGCTGACTGTGGATACATCGGCGAGCGTTGGGGGAGAGGCCTCCTAGGCGAGTCTCCTCCCGCTCCTTGGTATGGGCTGGTACCGGCAGTGTACCATGGCCCGCTTGTCCAGGTGCTGTTCCTCGGTGCGGGTCGTGCGTCGTGCTCACCCGTGTATAGAGTCGGGGGTCTGTAGCGCAGCTCCGCGGGAGTATAGCCTGGGCTGTACCGGACCTCCTGGTCCGGTAGAGTACTGTGCTGTCTTCGGGCGTGGTTCTCCTCCTCTTCCTCTTCGTCTTCAGTTAGGTCATCCAGTGCTTGTAGTCTCTGGTTTAGCCTCTCCACAGGATATGCTGCTCCTTCCCGGTTGCTAGGTCTCGCTTGGACCGGTGGGGGGAGGTGGTCTGTGGGGGGTATAGACCTCGTCTGTTGGTCATGTTCAGGGTTGTTTACTCGGCTAGGGGATGCCGCCCTGGAGGTGTGTCTAGACGAGTTCCTGGAGCCTCTGGCGGAGGGAGAGGGTGTTGTCCGTCTGATCAGCTGTTCTATTAGTTGCGACTGCTGTCTGTCGCGCGCTGCGTCCCGTTGAGCACCGGCTCGTTCTCGGGCCACATTCTCTTCCATCTGAATGCGTCTTATTTCTAGACGTATCTGCTCGTGTTCGCTTCGCTGCTGGATCTGCAGTCGGTCGCGTTCAGCAGCGGCGTTCAGGCTGATGAGGAAGGCCTGCTGTAGGGTCCTCTCTGCCTCGCTGGGAGAAGGCGGTTGTATAGGGGAGCCTTCCCTCGGGGTACTCCTTGCGGAGCCTTGGAGCTCTATCTCCACGGTGCTCTCCCCGTCTTCTTCCGTGCCGAGTTCTCTCTCGGTAGCGTTGTATTCCTCCCGGGACTCATCGGGGACTACTTCTTCAGTACTGGCGGGGTGTGAAGTCATGTCTGGTTCCCACTGGTCCCCACCGTGAACTTGGTCAGTTACATTAGAGCCCGTAGGGGCCTCTATGGTCGGGGTAGTCTGGGCGTTGGGGTTAGACATACTTTTACTTTCTAGTTTTACCGCGTTTACTGTTAGTAGAAGACTAGGTTGTTGACTGACAGCGTAGGCCTCTAAGTACTGAGGGAGCCGTCGTTCGCGCTGCGGGCGTTGGTTAGGAGGATCGTTTCGTGGAGTGTTCATCATAGGCCATTTCAATATTAATAACACTATATTAATATTACACTAATTACCATCCGGCTCGAAGGACCAATTGTAACTGAGGGGTACAATTCCCTGACTGTATTACTAGATATGATACTTACTACCACTACCTTTGTACTTAATATTCGGCCACCCAGTACACGGCATAAATATATTATGATGAACACTGTCACATAGATGAAACGGATCCAACACAAATGTACAAATTAGAAATAGGTCTTTATTTCTACACAGCGATGGTGTGTAGAGCAAGCACTTAATCAAATCAATCACATTTATGAATGGAATTAGTATGCACTTTTATGGCAAGAGTATTCGTCGGTATATCAATAGAGAATGTCCAATCTCTGAAGGCGCAGGTGGTACATATACGACCTGGAATAGTTTAAGGAATAACAGCAATGATACTTTAATGATTATATACTGGATACACTAGAGGGGGTTAATCCGGTCGCTTGTAAGCCGACAGGAGTAGGAAGGGGGGGGGGGTAGAATCCGGCTGCCTCATCCGGCCAAGGGTATCCCAGGTGAACCCACTGTAGTGCCGTTCAATGCGCCGGCGATCCTTGGACCACAGATGAAAGCAGGTGGACTCTTTGTGGGCCGGCGTCATCCGGTCCACGGAGGAGAGACGTGAAGCGACCTTGTCTTGCAGAGCGTCTCCTCACCTTGCGTCCTCTCCAGGGGGGGGGGTTCCAACACACGGCAGTGTCGGGGGTCTTTATCCATGGAATAATCAATGTATACAAAGCATAATCCGTGCCTGGGAAGGCGGGCTGTCGTCGGTAGAATAATCCGGTATACAGGTCCACTCGCTCGTCGGCTCTGGGGCTCCTCGGGTGCAGCTTCACGTGGGGTCAACCACCCTGGGTAAGCAGCCAGTTCTCTGCCCGAAACGATGGGGTACTGACTACGGTAGTATTCTCACCGCACGAAGCACTATATATTAACAGACTATTATTAGCTTAATAGACTACGTCCAACTCGACGATATAGTGCCAAATATGACTATTCAAATATTAATATACACGATGTCTCAATACCGATGGTAGGCGAACTTGGCCTTACTCCCACACGTGGCGTCGCGGGGAGGCTTTACGTCTGTGACTCTATTGGAGGGTAAGAAACTGGACTGAAAAGAAAGTCCTACTTTAGTAGCGCAGTATATATACGCACTATGAACAAATAGTCCCATTAGTGGTGCGGTAGTCAGATTCCTACGCGGAACTAGGACTTGTTCGTACATGTGGAGCGGTACGTTTGAACTGGGTCTGAGGGGTATGGCAGCCTGGCACCAAGGTCTCGACCAATAGTAGAATGGAGACTATTATGGGATGTTCAGTAGGCTAGAATGGATATTCAATGCATATTGTACAAGGAATATACAAGGGATATCAGGGAATATTAGAGAATATACAAATACAATTAAATATATATATATAAATAAATATATATATTCGGTTTAATCTGGCCCTTCACAACAGCCTGTATGCAAATTGCATAGGGTCCATATCACTGGGGAGGGAGGCACAAAAACCAGCCTCTCAAAACACTTCATGACCACAGAGGTGAGTGCCACCGGTCTGTAGTCATTAAGACCTGTTGGGGAGGGTTTCTTTGGTACCGGTATTATAGTAGACACCTTGAAACAGGCAGGGACCACGGACTCCGCCAGGGATAGATTAAATATGGTGGTGAACACAGGGGCTAGCTGGTTAGCACAGGACTTAAGTATATGTCCTGTTATTATCCCATCTGGGCCAGCTGCCTTTCTGGTGTTCACCTGCATAAATGTTCTTCTCACACTGTGTTCCGTCAATGAGAGAGTGCCCCCGCCCCCCCTCGGATGCCCCCCCCCCCCCCCCCCCCCCCTTATCGTCCGCAGTCCTCGCCATAAGCCTCTTGTGTCGTTCTGGGCCATTTGTGCCTCCATCTTATCAGCATACATCCTCTAAGCAAGTTTAACAGCCTTGCGCAGGGTATAGACCAGGGGTCTCAAACTCAATTTACCTGGGGGCCGCTGGAGGTGGAGTCTGGGTGAGGCTGGGCCGCATCAAATATTCCACAAAAAAAGGGTTTCAAGTATTCAAAAAAAAGTACAACTGATCCAATCTTCTCAATCTTATCTTCAGGCTTCTTAGTGGTTTCAGTAGACTTATCCACAGCTGTGTCAGTAGACTTATCCACAGCTATGGAAATGCACTGTGCCAGTATTTCAGTTATTCTGGTTGCTGTGCGATCTGAGGGGGATTTGCTTTTGTTTGCCTTCAAATATGGTCTCCATCACTTCAGTCATACATTATTTTCAAATAGCTACCGTTTCTTGGCATATAGTCACATAATTGGTTTGGTGCTGGGACCAGGGGAGTCAATTTTTTTATAGATTGGGGGCCCCACATTTTTTAATAGATTGGGGGCCCACAAATTGATTCTTTCATGGGGCCCAGAATCTCCAGCTACGCCCCTGGCTGGGACTCAGCATGAACGGATTATTTTCCCGTCCATTCACCTTTGAATGCAGTCGACATTTCTTTTACTGACCATCTTTGAAAATGCCATATTTTTCTGCTGCCTGCCTGCTGGCGAAAATAGGCTAATAGCTACATTTATCTCACAGAGATAAAACTGGGAGCGAGTTTACTGTAGAATAGATGCGCTGTCAACTCTGCTCCGATTTGAACTGAAAGAGAGAGACGACATGCAGTCCGTGAAGACCCGCCCTACTCCCCTACTCTGCATCTGATTCGCAGACTGTGGGTGAGGGGGGAAAACGCTGACGGGACGCGTATGTGATTGGACCAGACCCATACACAGACACACAGTGGCAGTGCTGCGGGACATGCAGAGCACTGCTCGCAGAGGAGAGAGAGAGCGAGGATGCATTTGCTTCCACTTTACTTGATAGTTGATATCACTCCGGAATCACGTTTCAACCAAGTCACTAACATAACGTTGCTGTCATGAGCCTGCGCTATGGTAGCCTACAAGTGATAAAATAAATAAAACTTCCAACTCTCGCACAACGACTCGGCAAACAGTTGCGCGCGGGCCGCACTAACACTAAACGTTGACGTCCAGTAGGGGGCCGCAAAATATCATCCCGCGGGCCGCAATTGGCCCGCGGGCCGCGAGTTTGAGACCCCTGGTTTATAGACTGTCGCCTTATACTCCTCCATGTAAACCATGTTTCCTGTTGCTCTGCCCAGGTTATAAGCAGTGGTGCGGGTTTTCAGAGCTGCTCGGATAGTACTGTCAACCCACGGTTTCTGGTTCGGGAACACCCTCACTTTTTTCGTGGGGACAATACTATCAGCAAGTGTTGTTATAAAACTAACAACCACCTCAGCGAACTCGCTGACGTCACTGGCGCTTCCCTGGAACATTTCCCAGTCGACGTCCTCGAGTGCATCCTGTAGCATGGCCTCTGATTGGTCGGACCACTGTTTTACCTCACTTGACACGACGGCGTCCCGTGATCTCTGCCTGTAGGCAGGAATAAGTAAAATGGTGTCGTAGTCAGATGTACTGGATTCTCCAGCTAAAGGAGGGGCCGGTACTGCCCTGTAACCGGCTTTGAATGGGGTGTAACAGTGGTCGAGCGTATTTCCTCTTGTGGAGCAAGCGATGTGCTGAAAAAAGTGTGGCATCACTTTCTTCAGGTTCGCGTGATTGAAGTCGCCAGCTACTATTATGGCTGCATCTGGATGTTTAATCTGTTGTTTGGTTAGGTGTCCTTGTAGATCCGCCAGTGCCCTGGCGGTGTTGGCTTGTGGAGGAATATACACCGCCGTCATGATAATGGTGGTGAATTCTCTGGGGCGGTGAAACGGGCGACATTGAACCGACAAATGCTCTAGGTCCGGTGAGCATGAACGGGACAGAATATTTGCCTCTTTCGGATTGACCCAGTTGTTATTGGTCAAAAGAAGTAGTCCTCCAACGCTCTTGCCGGACTCTTCAGTACGATCTGCTCGAAAGACTGAGAAGGACTCGGACGGAGATATTATGTGGTCCGGAGTGGATGCTTTGAGCCATGTCTCCGTAAAGCACATAATATTGCAATCCCGCACATCCCGGTTGAAACGGACCCTTGCGCGCAGATCGTCCATTTTATTCTCCATGCTCCGGACGTTTGCCAGCAGGATTGAAGGGATACTTGGCCGGTAAGGAGAACCTTTCAGTCTCTTCTTTATTCCACTTCTGCATCCTCTGTGTTTGGTCGCACGGCCATTGTCTTTGTTGTTGTCGTGCCGAATCTCCGGTGGCCAGCCTTGGCAAAAAGTGTTGTTAAACCCTTCTTTCAGGCCGGAGTTTAACTCAATCAGTGACTGGCGATCGTATGTCATCGATGGCAGTGTTGTTTCTATAAAAAAAGTACCAAAAATTAACACAATAACAAAAAGTATGCACAATCGCTGCTGAGCTAACCCGACGGAGAGGTCTGGAGCCTCTCTCTGGAGCCTCTATGTAAAGCCTCTCTCTGGAGCCTCTCTCTGGAGCCTCTATGTAAAGCCTCTCTCTGGAGCCTCTGTAAAGCCTCTCTCTGGAGTAGGGTTGGGCACCGAGAACCGGTTCTAATAGGAACCGGTTCCTAACTTCCGATTCTGGAATCACCTCAAAGAATCGGAACCGAGAATCGTTTAGAACAGGAATCGAAATGGAGAATCGGAACCAGAATCGTTCAAATCCAAACGATGCCCAACCCTACTCTGGAGCCTCTTTCTGGAGCCTCTATGTAAAGCCTCTCTCTGGAGCCTCTGTAAAGCCTCTCTCTGGAGCCTCTCTGTCTGAGCCACATGAGACATGTCCCCTGGCTGTCTGAGAGACACGTCCCCTGGCTGTCTGAGCCACATGAGAACCGCTTCCCCAGCTTCTTCTGATCTGAGCCAGTCTCCCCGAGCGCGAGCACGTGGCCAAGGAAGACAGAGACGTGTAGTGCAGCATTTCACAGATAACCTGTGGTATTACAGGCACACAGTGGCACAGACTGAAGAACCAAACTCTTCCATCAACCAAACAGACGACAAGGTATTTTCACCTGGCGTCTTCCCATTAAATCATTTGCTTTGTAATTCTTTATTAATCCTTTAGTTTCATGGTTGATTCATAGACACTTGAATTATGTGGCACATAAAGGGTTACTGTATTTGTCTTTTTTTGTACCTTTTTACAGTTTACCTTTTTAAATCTTCTCTACAAACCTCACTTTGATCCTGACGTCGTAGCCTGTGTGGTGGTGGTGTTGAGTGGGTGGTGTTCTGGTGTGTGGGTGGTGTTGTGGTGGTGGTGTGTGGGTGGTGGTGTGGGTGGTGTGGTGGTGTTGTGTGGTGATGTGTGCCATATGGTGCTGCCACACCACTGCAGTGTCCTCATCTGTCCCTGTCTGGTTTGTCCAACCTACCCCCAACCGTCCCGCTGTGTCCTCTCCGAGGGCCAACTCCTCTGAACCCAAATAACAGCTCCATTTGTTCTGCCAGGGCTGGGAATGTACTCAGCCCCCACTGGATGCAGACCTGTAGACCTGCTTATTATGCCAGCTCTCTCTCTCTCCTCTCGCTCTCCCTCTCTCTATCGCTCTCTCAATATATGTATACAGTATATATATATATAATTCTCTCACTCTCTCTCTCTCAATATATATATATATATCATTCTCTCTCTCAATATATATATATATACAGTACGCATATCATTCTCTCTCTCACTTGTCCCCCTCTCTCTCTCTCTCTCTCTCTCTCTCGCTCTCTCTCTCTTTTTCCTCTCTCTCTCTCCCTCTGTCTCTCTTGTCCTCTTTCTCTCTTCCTCTCTCTCACTTTGTCTTTTGCTCTGTGTCTATCTTCCTCTCTATTGCTGTATCTGTCTCTTTTCCTCTCTGTCACTATGTATCTGTCTCTCTTCCTCTCTCTTGCTGTCTCTGTCTCTCTTCCTCTCTCTTGCTGTCTCTGTCTCTCTTCATCTCTCTTGCTGTCTCCGTCTCTCTTCCTCTCTATTGCTGTCTCTGTCTCTCTTCCTCTCTCTTGCTGTCTCCATCTCTCTTTCTCTCTCTTGCTGTCTCTGTCTCCCTTTCTCTCTCTAGCTCTGTCTCTTTTCCTCTCTCTCTCTTCCTCTCTCTCTCCCTTTCTCTCTCGCTCTGTCTCTCTTCATCTCTCTTGCTGTCTTTGTCTCTCTTCCTCTCTCGCTCTGTCTCTGTCTATCTTCCTCTCTCGCTCTGTCTGTCTCTCTTCCTCTGTCTCTCTACCTCTCTCGCTCGGTCTCTCTTCCTCTCTCTTGCTGTCTCTGTCTCTCTTCATCTCTCTTGCTGTCTTTGTCTCTTTTCCTCTCTCGCTCTGTCTCTGTTTCGGGATGTTTCACTTTATAGGGTAATATGTATCCACCGCTTGGGCGGTGCGGCTTGATGGGGTGGTGTTCTGGTCTGCTGAGCTTCACCTCGGTATGGTTGTATGTACAGTATATGAACATAGTTCAACTGCGAACAAGTTCAGAAATTTGTGTTTGGTAGATTATTTCTCTGTTGTAACCATGCTTCTTGGCAATACATTTTATACTGTTGGAAAGCCTGTTTATTTACCTTTAAAATGGGGCCCCATTCCTAAGGAAGATGCATTTGTGGGATGAGCAGCACAGCTGAGTATGTGCGTTGCGCCCATGAAAAATGTGCCAAATCTAATTCAAACTGCTTATTCTGCAGTTGCTATTGACTCTTGTTTGGTGTTGTTTGGTGTTGTTTGGTGGATTGGATTATTGAAGTCTATCAGTAACAAGGAAAAAACAAGACACATTGGCAATTTTACAATTTATTAATTTAATAAACAGTCAGAAGCCTCAGTAGCGTGTGGAAGAACCATACATAGCCACAACAGTAACCAACATAGCCTTTATTCAGTGTGGTTCCCCTTGTGTTCTGCATGCCTGTCCAAATGATGTGTGAATTGCTCGTCTACCGTTGTGCTTTGCCTCGACTTGTAACATGCAATGGCATTCCTTGCAATACCCTGTGACTCCATATCCACATTTTATTTTAAATGTTACTTGTCCTTTCGGACAAGTTATGTTTTTGTAGGTTTTTATTGATTTCTGCTACCGGGCAGTCCGGTAGAGAGAAAGAGAGAGGAGGAATGGGAGATAGACCGGGGACGACATTCGGCAAGGATCACCGGGTCCGGGAGTCGAACCCGGGTCGGCCGTGTTGCACCGTAGTGCTGTATGCGGTGCGCCACTCGGGCGCCCCATCCACATTTTATTTTATTTTATTTGTCAGCTGGACTCCCTTTTGTAAATGCTTGAATGACATTCTCTGAAACCCTGGTTCCTTGAAAGTGCTTATAATCTTCTGACCAGCGTCTCATATCTAGGAATATTATGAGCATATTCCCTGTTGGGTCAACAACATTTGTTCTTATCCAACTTCAAATTTCCAAGTTGCATTTAAAAAGATCACTATGTCTCCTATTACTAAGATTAGAGGTGCACCGAATCACCGATATATCGGTCGGTTATCGGTATCGGCCGATAAGTGCCTTCTTGACTGCCATCGGCCTATCGGCCGATAAGCTCAAATTTGCCGATGGCAGTGGCCGATAAATATCCGTCAATTTGTGTCGCCTCAATCTGGTCCACACGTTCAAACTTTGAAAAAATTCAAACAACACTAGAACCCTGCCTACTCCTACTGGCACTAGCTGAATCTGAATTAGATTATTCGTTCTACTCACATCATACATGTAACGTTAAGCTAACGTGTTGTCCAGTCCACATGTTCAAACCATGGGGTTTCAGTCAAGCGAACTGCACAACCCCCCCCCCCCACACACACACACACACGCTACTGCATCAACGTTACTTATATGATTAACAAAGGCATTCGTTTTGTGGCATTAACGTTACATATAGTTCAATAACATCAGCATATTTACCCGACCATAGCAAGCGTTGTTGGTCATTCATATCTCTCAGTTCCTTCCTTTGCTCAGAGAGCCCGTACGGAATTGTACCCATTCTGCAGTCTGTTAATAAAGTTTTCAATCAGACAAATGTATAGAAAAGCTTTTATTATAACATTCTTTGCAGTAAAATCATCATGCCTAGTTTGGTCCTCCTGCGGAGCGCTGGTAGCCTACTCGTGGGCGGCGGGGAGCTAGCGTTATTAGCTCCGGTAGGGATTATTGATTCTCTCGTTTACCCAAATGGCGGACTTCCCGGAAGAAGAAAAAAACGAATAAGCGCTTGCAGATTGGTGGTAAGAAAGGCAGAGGTGGGTGCAAGCGGTGTGACGTAATTGGCAGAATCGACTGTCAATCAAAATGGTTCTGTTGTACCTGACACGACACATGCATTGCAAACTCAGATATTATGGGATAACACTGGAGAACATGGGGCTTTGTTTGAGAGATACAGTGAGAGCTGTCTCTTAAACTCTTAAAACTCATAAACTTTTTAGTCTTTTTAGTCAAGTTAGTCTGTTAGGTTATGAAAGCCAGTGGGTATTGTATGACTCAGACTTCAGCAATAATCATGAGCATTATAAAATAAAACACACATAGCATGGTGGAATACCATAAACATATTGATGTTTCCTTTTTTAAGTAAGTAAAGAGGCCTATGTTCATATCGGTGAGCACAATTTGTAACACAAAAAGAGAGACATCTAGTCTATTTATTTATTTAATATTTTATTTATTCATTTTATTATTATTTTATTTGTTGCCATGCCTAAAATAATAGTCAAGCATAGGGCTAAAACGTTTTCATAAAAACTATAATATATTTTTTTGTTATATGAAAGAATGTTATAATAAAAGCTTTTCATGTGTGCAGTGTGTTTTCTGAAACAGTTTTAAGTGCAAGATGGCGGTAGGCAGAGTCGGTGCTGTGACAGCTCTCTTATTATATGGTCTGATTTTAAACTTTTTAAGACCTGCAAATGTCAGCATTGACACAAATGTTACAAGTTTAAAACTTGTGCATATTGACCCTTTTCTAAGCTTCCATGGTCGATTAAACATAAGAAATATCAACCTGTTGGGAGAACAAACAAATCAAAGCCTGTGGAATTTTGGCTTCGGAAAACACGCTCTTGCTACAACATTCATTTTCCCATATTTGCACCAGCAGATCCAAAAACGCACAACGCTGAATAGACAAAAACAGGGTGACAATTTAATCATTCTAATTTGTTTGCTACTATCTGGCGATGTCCACCCTTGCCCCGGCCCGCTCCACATCGAGCCAAGAAATGTAAACATCACATCTGGATCTGGGACTATGTGCAATGTTACTGTTTCTCAGGTACGTGCTCTTTGTTTGGATACGGTACCAAATGGTGTTGAACAACAAACTAACCTCAGCTTGTCTGCTGATCTTGTGCGGGTGATGTCGGAGTGGAACATCGAGGCTGAAGTGGTGGTGTCAGCGACCAGGCCAGAGGCTTCGTGGAGCAGGGAAGAAGGACCGCGACGCGTCGTAGGAGGGATGCCTAACGAGGGACCTAGGGCGAGCCTAGATGTCAGCTTGGAGGACGGTGATGCGCCGGTGCGGACAACCGAGCAAAAAATCTGCGGAATCTGTGACGGCTCAGTGGAGGTCGCGGACGAACAAGAAAGTTTGGATTTGGACCTGGACGACATACTATCCTCAAATGGACTGCATGTTATCCATTTAAACACCAGGGCCCTCATTTATCAACTTGACGTACGCACAGATATGTGCTTAAGCCGTGCGTACGATCATTTCTAAGCAAAGTGTGGGATTTATCTATTTGAACTTGTGCTTGATTTTGTGCGTATATTTAAGCACAGGTCGGACCATGCGTAGTTGGCGCCCGGTGGTAGAATATTTTTACAACGCGGAAATAAGCACTGACTGCGCTCCGCGTAACTCAACTCGTTATTATTTTGCGCATATATTGCAGAAATACGGGAACGTTTTGATTATATTTAAAAGGCTTTGCCATTGTTAAACGTAATAAGTGGAACCCCGAAGCTGTAAGCAGAATACAAGTCATATGAACACCCACGATATAAACGCATTGCAACGAGAACAGACAGAGGTTATTTGTTGAGTGTATGTGTATACAAAACCCTTGCAATAAATGTGTCTTACATGAATGAAAAGCATACATGCTCTGGACACAGAGCATATATCGTGTGGGTGATATCATGACTTGTATTCTGTGTCAAAGCCTAAATCAAAACGTTCCCGTATTTCTGCAATCTATGCGCAAAATAATAACGAGTTGAGTTCTAACAAAGAACGTATTACATGCTGGTAGGCTGATAGAGTAAACTATGATATGAATATGAATATGATATGATCATATAAATACTGGTCCGTCCGCGAGGATATCGAGGACTCGGATAGCCATTAAGCCATTTGAGAATATAGGCGGCCTATAGCCTATACATATTATTTAATGTTTTCATAAGCGTAAAGATACAACAGCTAGATTAATGATCAAGTTAGTTTACTGTATGCAGGCTTCGCACGGCTGTGTCACACAGCCCTGCGAAGCCTGCATACAGTAAACTAACTTGATCATTAATCTAGCTGTTGTATCTTGCGCATATATAACACACAGCCTGTGTGTTATATATGCGCAAGTTACTGTTGCATAATGTAGGCTGGCTGCTATTATATGTAATTCATAGGCTACCTAATACCAACAACGAAATAGATTGTATCATATGCCTCTACACACATTATATTATACACATCATATTATATCTTGGTTCGGCAGCGCCTCTGTGAACAATCTCTCAGAGTTTGCTCCATCAATAAACGCGCATTTTGGCTGATAATGTGCCGGTGGCCGGAGTCTCATTCAGGCCTAATTGTATTTAATTCAATTGTAATGTTATTACTGGGGTATCTAAAACATCACAATGTAGATCAGGGTTATCCACTGAAGCCATAATGACTCTGATCAGAACCACGGGCTCATGACGAGCGCACACAATAGGCATTGTAGAGCGCAGAGTTGGCGTGCTGAAATTGATTTAATTTCAGTCATTACAGTGCTTAATGTCGGGTCATCTCTTGTCATTTATTTCTGTCAATGTGCTGGTTCTGTAGCAGGACTGGGTCAGTCAACATCCTTGGCTCCCGGCGCACCGAAGATTATACGTTCAAGTTGTTGGTGATCAATCTCGCTCTCAGTGAAGTCTCTCAGAGTTCGCTTGGGTTAGTCCACTTTTCCACATTTCATGGGGGTGTTCCATTACCGTATATGGTTAATCGGGGCGGTTCTGGTATGCAAATACGTGAAAGTGTGCACGAGCCTCGGCGTAGGACCAAGGTGATATTTATCATGACAGGTGTGCGTAGGACCTGTGTACGCACGTGTGATGAATCCCGTTTTTTTTGTGCGTGCACACATTCTAAATTCTGTGCTTAAGTATGGAAATAGAACATTTTCTACATCACGTTGATGAATGAGGGCCCAGAAGCCTCCTTCCCAAGATAAGTGAACTGCGGATTCTCTGTTCGAGAGGAAAGGTGGGAATACTGTGTTGCACCGAGAGTTGACTTGACAGCTCTGTAAATGACTCTCAAATAGAAATAGAAAATTATACAGTAATCAGAAACTACAGAGACCGTAACGGGGGAGGAGTGTGTATCTATGTTAGGGCAGATATTGGATTTAATCAGATTTAGATTTTTAAAACAGATTTAGATCATGATAAAATTGAAGCAGTGTTTGTTGACATCCTCTTACCCAAAAGCAAACCAGTGATAGTTGGCGCATGTTACAGACCCCCTAACCAGAACAACTTTTATGAAATACTTGAAGTATGCTCTAAATGTTCAGATTTGATCAACTCAGAAGTAATCATCACTGGTGATTTTAACTCAGACATACGTAAACAGGACAGTCAGAACTTCAAGGCACATGATCATTTATGTCGCGCTTTTGATTTTGTACAGCTAATTAAAGAGCCCACTAGGGTCTGTGAAACATCTGAAACCGTCATTGATCTCATGATAGTATCAGACCAGATGAGGATTTCTAAAAGTGGAGTGGTTAACTACCAAGTTAGCAGTGTTGGGACTAACGCGTTACAAAGTAACGCGTTACAGAAACGAAGTTACTTTTTGCCGCAACTAGTACTCTAACGCATTACTTTTGAAATTCAGTAACGCTACTTACGTTACTGAATGGTTCGTCACTGCGTTATTTGCGTTATATACGGCGTAGATTGATAGCGAGCGGTAGTGATTATTATTATTATCCTCATCCCCACCCGCGTAGAATGATACGAGGCGAGTCTGGCCACTGGCCAATCAGAAGTGCGCAAGAAATGCGGCTACGGAAAGAAATAGACCCTCTCTATTGTAAACAAAACAAACGCTCGCTATGAATCTACATAAAAAGAACGCAGTAACAAACTAACAAACCATTTAGCAACTACTTGGAGAGATAATTAATATACAACATGGAAACGAGATAAAGAACATGTTTGAGGCGCTGCTGGAGTCAACTGGACTAACGTAACGTTACTACATCTCAACCACCGCAGACTTTGGTGAGTCAGTGCAATGTGTTCACTGAAACTCAAGTTGATCAACGGATTTTGACTGTACGAAATCTGCCAGGGAATCTCATAATACTAATCAAACAATATAAATATAGTCCTTTCATGCACAATTGATATCCTAACTATTCTAACGTTGCAATGCTTTGATTGATATCTTAAACAACGTTGCAACTTGCAAGATGGTGAATGAATGAATGAATGAAAACTTTATTTAACAGATTGCAGAATGGGTACAATACAGTACGGCTCAATACATACAATTGTTAAGGGGATGCAGACCTGAGAAAGATGTTTGTCTTGTTTCCATCAGGGTCCCCCATTTTCAATTCATATAGACATGTCATTTGCATAAATCAGGAAGAGTAGCGGTCCTAGTATGCTTCCTTGTGGAACACTACAGCTCACTGTGAGGTGGGGGGATAGAGTACCGTTTACCTCTACCATCTGTTCTCTCCCCTCCAGGTAGGATTGCATCCAGCTCACTGATAAGCTATCAAAACCAATTGCTTTTAGCTTGTCCATCAGAATGGAGTGATTGACAGTGTCGAAGGCCTTTTGTAGGTCCAGCATGACCATGCCGCAGTATTTGCCCGCGTCCACCTCTTGTTTGATGTGGTCGTTAGAAAAGGTCATAGAAAAGATTATATATGAACAAATTGATCAATATATTACATCCCATAACTTTCTATATGAATTTCAATCAGGGTTTAGAAAGTCCCACTCCACAGACACCTGTCTTCTGTTTCTAACAGATCACATTAAGAAAGAGATAAACAGAGGAAATCTCTGTGGCATGGTGATGTTAGACCTACAAAAGGCATTTGACACGGTGGACCACACATTCCCTGCCATAACTTATATCCATCAATATAGCCAGTCTGCCACCACTGTAAGCCTATGGAGATGTTCACCTTCTTTGCAGGGCTATAACCTTTTAAATTGTATTGCTAAATTGACATTACTATGGCCCATTCAACATCGATTATCTATCGTTCAGGATGTAGGAACGTTATACTTTTTCATTCATACATTGTTGTGTTAATACCGTCTAGAATATAAGTATGTTTTTATCGTTTTCTGCAGTGATTCCTAGAACGTGAGTTATAGGCCTAAACGCATATATAGATTATCGATTGCCATTTATTCCCTACACACGCTATATTAAAAAATTAAACTGTATATGATCCGTATATGTTATGCGTCATCATGCGCGGAGGAAGGGGGGGGGGGCAACAATGCCTTGCAACAATGTCTGATGGCCGGATGAATTTAATCGACGCACACCTCCCACTTCCTGTTGTTCGAGTGTAACTCGCCCGACCATCCACCAGGCGGCGGTATTGAGCCGTCGTTGTATTGAGCCGTAGGGTCCAGCTGCAGCGTCGGAGGTGTATATATGAATTATGAATGCCATGGCGAAAATTTTTTATATTGATCTCAATAACGCTGTACAGCGAGATCTGGCGGTCAAAGCATGGCGGGCAATAACGTGTTACAGCGTGAATGGCGGTAGATGTGTTAAGGAAGTTAACAGCGATAGGTTTTAATGATATGGCCACAAACTGGGCCAGCTCATACTTGAGGGGAAGGGAACAATGTGTAGAGGTGGGAGGGGTCCTTCCAGAAATGAGGACGGTGGACTGCGGGGTCCCTCAGGGAAGTGTGCTGGGGCCCTTGTTCTTCCTCCTTTATATAAATGATATGCAGTCAGCCTGCTCATGTGATCTCCTGCTCTACGCAGATGATTCGGCTCTCATGGTGTCAAATAAAAGCAAAACGGATATTGAAAGCAGACTTAGCATGAATGTCAGTCAGTGGCTGTCAGAAAACCGGCTGTCTCTCCATTTAGGTAAAACGGAATCCATTTTATTTACTACCACTAGGAAACAGAAAACACAGGAAGGTTTCAAGATACAGTTAGGTAGCTCAGTGGTCACCAGTACCAAATCAGTGGTGTATCTAGGGTGTACTTTAGAAAACACACTCTCAGGGGAAAGCATGGCAAAAAAAGTAATAGCCAAGGTCAACAACAGAATAAAATTCCTAGCTAGAAACTCAAAATACCTAGACAAAAAAGCTCTTAGAGAACTTGCAGGGGCACTGGTTCAGTGTCATTTTGCCTACAGTATGCTTGCTTGTCCTGGTATGACAGTGCCCCCAGCAACTTGAGAACTAGACTTCAAACTGCCCAGAACAAGCTAGTTAGGATAGTCCTGCAGCTCCCCACTTGTACTCGCCTAGACCAGCCCCACTTCAACAGCCTGGGGTGGCTGAGGGTGGAAAAAAGAGTATCAATGATAAAGCTATGCCTAGTATATAGAATTTATAAAGGGGAGGTGCCAAGCTACCTTCAAAATTACTTTCAGTATGTAAAAAAACAACCATAGCCATGAAACCAGAGGTAGAGACACAAACATAGTTCCATTTAGATTTAAACTCATTTCCTACGGCCAGCAGACCTTCCTTTACTCAGCTTTAGTACTGTGGAACAGCCTGCCCAGCAGCATTAAACAGGCCCCCGGGTTAACTGGCTTCAAAAAGCATGTACGATCATGGCTATCGGCATAGGAAAGAGAGGGTAGCATATTTATTTATTATTATTTTATCTTTTTTTTTTGTGACCAACTTTTAATTTTGTCTTTTTTTTTTTAAACAAGTTCAGAGGAAAGAGACATTCACATCAGCATTTCATATTAATTCACACAGTCGCATAAAAAGTGTCTTTTCAGTATATAGATTGTCTGTTAGTATATTCATATACTGTGTAGCCTGCCTGTTTGCAGTTGTGACTAGGCTGGTAAAGCTATGCCTCCTAAAGTGTGAATCGGAAATACAGAAATACCGGCTACAGGCTTTCTGTTTCCGGGCACCCCCAGTTCTGTTTATAGTCCCCAGCAAAACAAAACAAGCAGACGGTCGTAAATCTCGAAAACAAGACGATCAGCGGACATTTTCAACACAACTGCTAGAGTCTTTACTGTATGCTTGTATGCCGTGACAAATAAACGAGTGTCTAAATGGACAGTCTCCTAAATCTCCCAGCCTTTTGTACATGTAGTATCGTGAGGCGGCAATAACGAGCTTGTTTCTGGGGGGAGTGCATTTTCATGAGCACCGTGTCGTGAATTGGTCCGTTCGGAGGCAGCTTTCAGGGGCGGGACATTCTACCCGATTCACACTTTCGGCCGTGGTGCTTTACCAGGCTTTATCTCTCGAGATAAAGCTGGGAACGAGGTTAAGTTGTGACAGTCTTTTCCTCCAGCCCAGGTCGCTTCTTAACCCCCCTCCCAGCCCCCCGGGTTTGCATAGACATTTTAGGAAAGGGGGAAACCATGATGCATACATGTATAGGATACAATTAATTAAAAAAATAAATCATAATTATGTTTGTTAGATAACCTCTGATCCTGTTACAAAGTAATAGGGAAAAATACAATTTAGAAACAACAACAAAATATAACAGTAAACTGAAAAAGAAAAGATAAAAAAACAACAACAACATGATTTTTGTTCATTCTCTGGTGTCAAGGTACAAGTGTTCAACCTAGTGGAGTACTGATTTTACCTTCTGGGCCGCAGTAAGTAATATTTGGATCGATTCTGTCCTTGCTCCCTGTGCTCTAGCACTGGATGCCTCTAATCTCAATACTTCGTAGAAGGACAGTTTCCAACGGTAAATATTGAGACTATGAGGTGGTTTCCATCTCATTACGAGCATTTTCTTTGCTGCCGTTAAACCGGCCAGAAACACTCTCTTTTTGTGAGGTGTTAATTTTAGAGATGAATCATCATTTAATAATAAAATGTGTGGCAAACAAGGTATGTTTATCTCCGTTATATTAGTGAAAAATAATGCAACCTTGGCCCAAAAAGCTAGTACTCCTGGACATTCCCACATCATATGTATGTATGTATGTTCCTATGACTTTTTGCGGACATAAAGCACATAGAGGACTTTGTAAAATTTTTATTTGACAGAGTTTCCTGGGTGACAGATACAATCTTTGTATCAGTTTGTAATGAGTTAATTGATTATTATAATTACGAGAGGTTAACGGAATATTATCCCATACATTCTGCCAATTTATGCAGGTGTTGTAATTATTATTTTATCTTCAACTGTTTTATGATGCTGTTTTATGTTGATGTTTTTATGATGTTGTTTTATGTTGATGTATGTCCTGTTTTTTAATACCAGGGACCATGATGGAAATAAGTGCTTGCATTTTATCATGTTTTTATCCCTTGGATGATGTCTCCAATCCACAATAAAATCAATCAATCAATTCTATACATTTGTCTGATTGATTGATTGAAAACTTTATTAACAGATTGCAGAATGGGTACAATACAGTACAGCTCAATACAACAACTGCTAAGACTGGAGGATGAAGACCAGAAAAATACTTAAGCTTGTTCACATAATGGTCCTCCATTTTCAATTAATCAAAACATTTAGAGACATACAAATATACAGTAATATCATAAAAAAAATTCAGGCACAAATATCGGTATCGGTATCGGCCGATTGTGTTAGTTGAACTATCGGTATCGGCCGCAAATTTTCATATCGGTGCATCCCTAACTAAGATCATCATGTTTCCTATTACTAAGATCATCATGTCTCCTATTACTAAGATCACAATGTCTCCTATTACTAAGATCACCATGTATCCTATTACTAAGATCATCATGTCTCCTATTACTAAGATCACCATGTCTCCTATTACTAAGATCATCATATCTCCTAATACTAAGATCATATTATTATTACTCCCATTACTCAGATATTTAACCTCAATGGCCCTGGCATCCTCCAGACTATCAAGGATGACATCAACAGATGGATAGTCTTGCGTTGACGCTATGTTGTAGAGCAAAGATATTGACGATTAATGTTCCACCAAGTCTTACTTACTGTATATCATTGCCTCTATTCCTCTCAAATGTCCCCAAAACTGGTTCAGAGACATCAAGTCCCTTTTTTATCTGTTTCCGCTGGAATGACAAAAAGCCCAGAATCACATACAAGACATTGATTACACCCAGATCCAGGGGGTGGGGTGTCTGTCTCTTCCATTTGGACCCATCTGGTGCACAGTAACTCCATCCCCTCAGCTGGAGGAAAGCACTCTAAGTAATACAACCTGGCAGAGGCCTGACATTACAACAGTTGGACAGAACTTTGGCGACAAAATCATTCCAACAACGTAAAACAACTTTCACCTTCCTTTTTAACATATGCACAATGATCGTCTGTTCTGAATAACATATGAGGTCTGTGCTTGCCTCATGCCCGGAGTAGGATCAGCTCTTTAAGAAGGCAACCTCGTCAAGAGGTTTGGTCTGAAATGTTTATAGTTTCATGTTCAGGGCTGCCTCTGATGCTGGGGAGCATCACTGTAACATTATTAGAAGATTCATGAGGTTCTCTAGGGCTAGAGGTATTGTTTACATATATTGCATACTACATTGTAGGGCTGAGCCCGAACGTTCGGACCTTCGTTCGTTACGTTGGCATTCGAATCTTAATTAATGGTTTGAACCCCCGCTTTTTAATACATTTTGTATTTAAAGATTTTTATTTTTTATTTATTTATTTATTTTACACGAAAAATATATATCAGAATGTGATATATATCAGAATATCACAGTACTATGTTGTGTTTACAATAATTTAAAAGTCACGAAAGTCAATCAGCGTCTTCAAATATGATGCCTAAAGGATGATTAATTTAGCACCCCAAGCAGAGTCAGTGTGTTAGGGAGTCGAGACTGACGTGATGACGACAATGATGAACACAATGAATGAAATGAAAATGAATGCAGAAATCAAATGTTGAATTGTATAAAAAAGAAAATGGCTACAGTATATATATCCATGGGATATCACAATATTACAATACTATCCAAATGTGCACTGGATCAAATCTATACGTTCACACTAATAAAACGAATTGTCTATTGGCTAAGCGTGTGACATCACGCCGAGGATTCATGACAACCAGGAAATAACTAACGCTATAGTTGTTGTTGTTGTTGCAAATTGATAATAATCACAATATACATCCAGTGCTGGATTTAACTAAATGGATTTATGGAAACACATTCATGGAAAGTTCAAGCCCGGACCACAAAGCTTCTGAAAGGGTTAGCACGACATGCGATGACTCTTCCAATTCGTTCTACTGGCAGCAAAAAAAGTTTGTCTAAAAGTTACTTCTGAGTGCTTCGTTTACATGTTAAAATCACAACGATTTTCTTCTGGGAGACAATACCCCCACACACCCACCACTGGAAACAACCCTTTTTTCCCCACCGATAGACTATGCAATGTCGCTCCCCCCCCCCCCCCCCCCCCCATAGGATCTATAATGATTAAATTAATGAATACGTCCGTTCGAAAAACCCTGCCGAAGTTCGAATCCTAAAAACAGTCTTTGGGGACAGCTCTAATATATTGACTGTGAATGGGTCTGCCATCGAAATAGTTACATAATACAAATATGGCTGGATGAGAAATGTACATTTAAATACCATATAGACAATCTATCTGTCTTGGATTATGGATATGTGATTTATAGAAATGCTGCTCCTTCCATTCCACTCCACTCTGAAACCCCTAGACACGGTCTTACATGGTCTCAGATTTACTACTGGTAATGGCATTCACCACTGCATCCTGTGTGATAAAGTGTGTTGGTCTTATCTGGCAGAGAGGAAAGATAAACATTGGTATATGTTTATTCTTAAGGCCATTCCCGGGATAAAATGCACATTTTGCATAAAATGCCTGTTGTTTGCATACAAAAGTAAAATTGGACGCTATTCGGGAACCATTTGTAGCAGATGCACAAGTGTTGTGAAGGGCCAGATTAAACCGAATATATATATTTATTTATATATATATATTTAATTGTATTTGTATATTCTCTAATATTCCCTGATATCCCTTGTATATTCCTTGTACAATATGCATTGAATATCCATTCTAGCCTACTGAACATCCCATAATAGTCTCCATTCTACTATTGGTCGAGACCTTGGTGCCAGGCTGCCATACCCCCCAGACCCAGTTCAAACGTACCGCTCAACATGTACGAACAAGTCCTAGTTCCGCGTAGGAATCTGGCTACCGCACCACTAACGGTACTATTTGTTCATAGTGCGTATATATACTGCGCTACTAAAGTAGGACTTCCCTTTCAGTCCAGTTTCTTACCCTCCAATAGAGTGACAGACGTAAAGCCTCCCCGCGACGCCACGTGTGGGAGTAAGGCCAAGTTCGGCCTACCATCGGTATTGAGACATCGTGTATATTAATATTTGAATAGTCATATTTGGCACTATATCGTCGAGTTGGACGTAGTCTATTAAGCTAATAATAGTCTATTCACATGTAGTGCTTCGTGCGGTGAGAATACTATCGTAGTCAGTACCCCATCGTTTCGGGCAGAGAACTGGCTGCTTATCCAGGATGGTCGACCCCATGTGAGGCTGCACCCGAGGAGCCCCAGAGCCGACGAGCGAGTGGACCTGTATACCGGATTATTCTACCGACGACAGCCCGCCTTCCCAGGCACGGATTATGCTTTGTGTACAGTGATTATTCCATGGATAAAGACCCCCGACACTGCCGTGTGTTGGAACCCCCCCCCCTGGAGAGGACGCAAGGTGAGGAGACGCTCTGCAAGACGAGGTCGCTTCACGTCTCTCCCCCGTGGACCGGAGAGAGCCGGCTCACAGAGAGTCCACCTGCTTTCATCTGTGGTCCAAGGATCGCTGGCGCACCGAGCTGCACAACTGTGGGTTCACCCAGGATACCCTTGGCCGGACGAGGCAGCCAGACTCTAGACCCCCCCCCCCCTCCTACTCCTGTTGTCTTACAAGCGACCGGATTACCCCCCTTAGTGTATCCAGTCTTATAATCATTAAAGTATCATTGCTGTTATTCCTTAACTATTCCAGGTCGTATATTTACCACCTGCGCCACCAGAGATTGGACATTCTCTATTGATATACCAACGAATACTCTTTGCCATAAAAGTGCATACTATTTCAATTCATAAATGTAATTAAGTGATTAAGTGCTTGCTCTACACACCATTGCTGTGTAGGAATAAATACATACTTCGACTTCGTACATTTGTGTTGGATCCGTTTCATCTACGTGAGAGTGTTTATCATAATATATTTATGCCGAGTACTGGGTGGCCGAATATTAAGTAGAAAGGTAGTGGTAGTAAGTATCATATCTAGTAATACAGTCAGGGAATTGTACCCCTCAGTTACAATTGGTCCTTCGAGCCGGATGGTAATTAGTGTAATATTAATATAGTGTTATTAATATTGAAATGGCCTATGATGAACACTCCACGAAACGATCCTCCTAACCAACGCCCGCAGCGCGAACGACGGCTCCCTCAGTACTTAGAGGCTTACGCTGTCAGTCAACAACCTAGTCTTCTACTAACAGTAAACGCGGTAAAACTAGAAAGTAAAAGTATGTCTAACCCCAACGCCCAGACTACCCCGACCATAGAGGCCCCTACGGGTTCTAATGTAACTGACCAAGTTCACGGTGGGGACCAGTGGGAACCAGACATGACTTCACACCCCGCCAGTACTGAAGAAGTAGTCCCCGATGAGTCCCGGGAGGAATACAACGCTACCGAGAGAGAACTCGGCACGGAAGAAGACGGGGAGAGCACCGTGGAGATAGAGCTCCAAGGCTCCGCAAGGAGTACCCCGAGGGAAGGCTCCCCTATACAACCGCCTTCTCCCAGCGAGGCAGAGAGGACCCTACAGCAGGCCTTCCTCATCAGCCTGAACGCCGCTGCTGAACGCGACCGACTGCAGATCCAGCAGCGGAGCGAAGAAGAGCATATACGTCTAGAAATAAGACGCATTCAGAGGGAAGAGAATGTGGCCCGAGACCGAGCAGACAGCCAGCGAGCAGCTGCTGGTGCTCTACGGGACGCAGAGCGCGACAGACAGCAAGCGCAACTAATAGAACAGCTGATCAGACGGACAACACCCTCTCCCTCCGCCAGAGGCTCCAGGAACTCGTCTAGACACACCTCCAGGGCGGCATCCCCTAGCCGAGTAAACAACCCTGAACTTGACCAACAGACGAGGTCTATACCCCCCACAGACCACCTCCCCCCACCGGTCCAAGCGAGACCTAGCAACCGGGAAGGAGCAGCATATCCTGTGGAGAGGCTAAACCAGAGACTACAAGCACTGGATGACCTAACTGAAGACGAAGAGGAAGAGGAGGAGAACCACGCCCGATGACAGCACAGTACTCTACCGGACCAGGAGGTCCGGTACAGCCCAGGCTATACTCCCGCGGAGCTGCGCTACAGACCCCCGACTCTATACCCGGGTGAGCACGACGCACGACCCGCACCGAGGAACAGCACCTGGACAAGCGGGCCATGGTACACTGCCGGTACCAGCCCATACCAAGGAGCGGGAGGAGACTCGCCTAGGAGGCCTCTCCCCCAACGCTCGCCGATGTATCCACAGTCAGCGTCATACATCGGCACGCCTATGGTACCCGACTTCACCCAGGAGAACCGGGCCCAGTATACAGAACTCCGCATGTGTCTGGAGACCATGTTGGTGGATGTATTAGATGAACGCCATAAATACGCCATCCTACTGAAGCACTTAAAGGTACCCCGCGCACATAATATAGCGCTTGCCTACGCGACTTCCACCACCCCATACACAGCAGCGCTGGTAGCATTGGACCAGAGGTATGGGCGCATATGGGATTACGTGATCCAGGAGATCCGACACATCGACCGCTTACCCCCAGCAATAGACAATCGAGCACTGGACGACCTGTCCATCAGAGTGCAGTCCCTGGTAGGGATGTTGGGAGCGCAGAGAGAGAAGGGGAGGCATGAACTTTACGCCAACTCAAATGTGGAAAGGATCTTGGAGAAGCTGCCGCCCGCTCGACAGGAGCGTTTTAGGCGGCAGAGAGACAACCGAGACCCGAATGGCCCCGAACCGAACCTCCTCGATCTAGCAGACTTCCTGGCGAGAGAAGTCAGCAGCCTACGGCTAGATACATTCGGACGGAGCACCCCTGGCTCCAGAGAAGGAACCAGACGACTAAATGATGGAAGAAGATCGGTGACTGTGATGCACCAATCGGAGTCAGTACCGAGCAGCAGGAGCCACAGTACCCCCTCCAGAACGGAGAAGTGGAAGATAGTGTGCCCCTACTGTGAGAAAGAACACTGGCTAGCGCAATGTGACTCCTTCCCCAAGCTGAACGCGGAGGAAGCAGGTCAATGGATAAAGTCCAACAAGCGCTGTTTTCGCTGTGCGCGCTCACACATGGCAGCCGAATGCCGCTTAAAGAAAAGGTGCACCAAGTGCGATGGAGCCCATCTGGACATACTTCACGACAGTAACAGACGGCGCCCTTCACCCGCACCATCCAGCAGCAAAGCGAGCGTCATGTACATCGATCCCGCCAGCAGCAGTGGAGCCCGAGTACTCCTAAAAGTAGTGCGTGTGACACTAAGCTACCAGAATAAAGTCCTGGACACTTACGCCGTCCTCGATGACGGGTCAGAGAAGACCCTTCTGCTCGCCTCCGCTGCGGCCCAGCTAGGGCTGCGGGGAAGCGAAACCCAAATGACAATTCGGACAATAAGACGAGATTTGAAGACGATAAAGGGCGAGAATGTCTCATTCTCTATCGCAGCAAGCGGCCAGCCTGAGCGACGGTACCAGATTACAGACGCTTTCACCAGCCAAGAAATAGGACTGTCGCGGTACACATACCCCGTCGCCAAGCTGATGGAGAAATATGCACATCTGCGCAAGTTACCGATCCCGCTCATAGACAATGCTATGCCGACCCTGTTGATAGGCTCCGACCATGCAGACCTCATTGTCCCGATAGACCGGGTTCATACCGGACCCCGAGGCTGTCCTGCAGCAGTCGAGACCCGTTTGGGATGGACTCTCCAAGGCCCGCTCGCCAAATCTCTCAACCGAAGTACAGCCACTAGATGTCTCCACTCCCGAGTCACAGAGGGAGAAACCGCACTCCTGCAACACGTAGAGCGGCTATGGACCTTGGAACAAATGCCCTTTAAGAACGGAAAGAAAGACATTCGCTCTAAAGATGACATTTACGCCATTCACCTCCTCGAGACAGGGACCAAGAGAGTCCCGGTCAACGGCGTGTTGAGATACGCCACGCCACTCCTGCGGCGAGAAGGAATGCCTACTTTCCACGCCAAGACAGACGCCACAGAACGGTACCTGCTGAACACGGAGCGGCGCTTAGCCAAGAACCCCGCCCAAGAGAGTGTATACCGCGCTGAGATTGAGAAGCTCATCACAGCGGGACACGTCACAAAGATGGACATTAAAGAGGCTGACCAGACCACTGAATCGTGGTACGTGCCTCACCACAAGGTCCATCACAACGGTAAAGACCGCATAGTATTTAACTGCAGCTACCAGATCGGATCCCAAAATCTGAATAAAGAGTTACTGCCCGGTCCCACACTCGGCCCCTCCCTACTCGGCGTTCTACTCCGCTTCCGCCAGGAAAAGGTGGCCATCAGCGGGGACATTAAAGGAATGTTCCTGCAGGTGAGATTAGTAGAGGAGGACAAGCCCCTGTTACGGTTCCTATGGAGAGAGAAGCCAGGAGATGAGCACCCAGCCATCTACCAATGGGAAGTCCTCCCCTTCGGAACGACGTGCAGCCCCTGCTGTGCTACATTTGCACTACAGAAACATGTAGCAGAGGACCCAGCAGCGGACGAAGAGGTCCGACACAGCGTAAAGAACAGCTTCTACGTAGACAACTGTCTACAAAGCCTTTCAACCCAGGAAGAAGCCGAGGCTCTCCTGATTAAACTCCGCGCCTCATTGATCAAAGGCGGCTTTGATCTCAGGCAGTGGGCCAGCAGCGATCCGCAAGTACTGCGCAGCCTCTCCTCCGAGGACAAGGCAGCCAGCAGCGAGACCTGGATGGCTACAATCCCGGGAGAAGCCCAGGAGATGACCCTGGGATTGGTGTGGCGATTCAAAACAGATTCGCTTCACTACAGACACAAGCCCCTGACTACGGAGCAGGGAAGGCCGGCGGCGGCGCCGACCACCAGACGGAGTGTGTACACAACACTCGCCCGACAATATGACCCGCTAGGATGTATTCTACCGTACACCACCAGGGCAAAAATGATTGTACGAGCATTGTGGGACAAGGACCAGGGCTGGGACGACCCCATTCCCGCACACCTTGCATCCACCTGGAGAGAGTGGGAGATGGAGCTCCACTCACTCCCCGGCGTTAATATGCGCCGAAGCTACTTCCCACCCACGGTGAGGCCAGAGACATGTAAAATGGACTTACACGTCTTCAGTGACGCCTCAGAGGTCGCATACGGATCAGTAGCCTACTTGCGGGCCCAAGAAGAGGGGGGAGAGATCTACACAGCATTTGTCCTCGCCCGCTCGAGAATAGCCCCACGCAAGCAACAATCTATCCCACGCCTAGAGCTCTGCGCAGCCCTAGCCGGAGCGCACCTAGCCACGCTCATCCAACGTGAGCTCACCATACCGGTGTCTAGAACAATCCTGTGGTCAGATTCCACGACAGTACTCGCCTGGATCAAATCGGACTCATGCAAGTACAAAGTCTTCGTGGGAGTCAGAGTCACCGAGATTCAAGACTTAACCGAAGAGTTAACCGGAGAAACAGAGTGGCGCTACGTTGATACAAAACAGAACCCAGCTGACGTCATCACCCGGGGAATGCCCCTAGATGACCTCACCCGTCGCAATGTCTACAGTGACGGCCCAGCATTCCTAAAGCTCCCGGAAGGAGAGTGGCCCACGCCTATCCCGAGGGAAGCCAGTCAGGAGGAGGCTGAGAATAAGAAGCCTGTGTTCTGTGGATTGAGCACTGTTATCTCCGCAGACCCCAACATAGATGATTGCACTACCATAGAGAGTGCACAACAAAGGACATTCCTACTGCACTACCTACCGTCTCTACAGACCCGCCAGAAGTGGGTAAAGGAGAGAGACAATTTGACAGAAGGAACAGTCGTCATGATTATTGATCAATCACTGCCCAGAGCTATGTGGCCGGCCGGCCGCGTAAGCAAAGTGATCACCGGTGCCGACGGCAAGGTCCGAGCAGCTGAAGTGCTTGTCCAGGGTCGCACTTACACCCGTCCCGTGGCGAGGCTCATAGAACTGCCCCGACTCCCAGACACAATCGATGATGACCATGACCCTATAACCCTATGACTTTGTGAAGTTGACTGACCCCTACAGCAAACCCTTATGTGTAAATAGGCAACGCGATTAATCTGTCTCTGCTTAACTGATTAGGTCTGGGACCAATCAGGGGGTGGCTGTTGTGAAGGGCCAGATTAAACCGAATATATATATTTATTTATATATATATATTTAATTGTATTTGTATATTCTCTAATATTCCCTGATATCCCTTGTATATTCCTTGTACAATATGCATTGAATATCCATTCTAGCCTACTGAACATCCCATAATAGTCTCCATTCTACTATTGGTCGAGACCTTGGTGCCAGGCTGCCATACCCCCCAGACCCAGTTCAAACGTACCGCTCAACATGTACGAACAAGTCCTAGTTCCGCGTAGGAATCTGGCTACCGCACCACTAACGGTACTATTTGTTCATAGTGCGTATATATACTGCGCTACTAAAGTAGGACTTCCCTTTCAGTCCAGTTTCTTACCCTCCAATAGAGTGACAGACGTAAAGCCTCCCCGCGACGCCACGTGTGGGAGTAAGGCCAAGTTCGGCCTACCATCGGTATTGAGACATCGTGTATATTAATATTTGAATAGTCATATTTGGCACTATATCGTCGAGTTGGACGTAGTCTATTAAGCTAATAATAGTCTATTCACATGTAGTGCTTCGTGCGGTGAGAATACTATCGTAGTCAGTACCCCATCGTTTCGGGCAGAGAACTGGCTGCTTATCCAGGATGGTCGACCCCATGTGAGGCTGCACCCGAGGAGCCCCAGAGCCGACGAGCGAGTGGACCTGTATACCGGATTATTCTACCGACGACAGCCCGCCTTCCCAGGCACGGATTATGCTTTGTGTACAGTGATTATTCCATGGATAAAGACCCCCGACACTGCCGTGTGTTGGAACCCCCCCCCCTGGAGAGGACGCAAGGTGAGGAGACGCTCTGCAAGACGAGGTCGCTTCACGTCTCTCCCCCGTGGACCGGAGAGAGCCGGCTCACAGAGAGTCCACCTGCTTTCATCTGTGGTCCAAGGATCGCTGGCGCACCGAGCTGCACAACTGTGGGTTCACCCAGGATACCCTTGGCCGGACGAGGCAGCCAGACTCTACCCCCCCCCCCCCCCTCCTACTCCTGTTGTCTTACAAGCGACCGGATTACCCCCCTTAGTGTATCCAGTCTTATAATCATTAAAGTATCATTGCTGTTATTCCTTAACTATTCCAGGTCGTATATTTACCACCTGCGCCACCAGAGATTGGACATTCTCTATTGATATACCAACGAATACTCTTTGCCATAAAAGTGCATACTATTTCAATTCATAAATGTAATTAAGTGATTAAGTGCTTGCTCTACACACCATTGCTGTGTAGGAATAAATACATACTTCGACTTCGTACATTTGTGTTGGATCCGTTTCATCTACGTGAGAGTGTTTATCATAATATATTTATGCCGAGTACTGGGTGGCCGAATATTAAGTACAAAGGTAGTGGTAGTAAGTATCATATCTAGTAATACAGTCAGGGAATTGTACCCCTCAGTTACAACAAGTCTGGCCTCTTTTGTAAGGAAACACAAAAAAATTGTGTTTTACACATCTGTGTATATTATGTAATGGTATGTTTAGGCATTTTCCCCAATAATTAGTGAGAGGAGTCACACTACCTCAGTCCCCTCTCCCCCTCCCCACATACACATACACCACCCCACCCCTTCTCACCCCCTTCTCACACAACAACAGATCAACAACCGATCAGCGCAAAACAATAGATTAGCTCCGGAGAGGGAGGTGCACGTTCATTCTCTGACGTACTGTATGCTTTACCGCTTTTACCGCTTCTCGGTCTCAGAAAACCAACTCAAATAATATGTCATTATTTTCAGAATTCCATTGGCTACACAAACGGTCAATCATTTTCAGCGTCAGTGGTGATTTGTCCGGTCATTGAGAGGCGAAACCGGAGGTGGTCACTTTTTCTAAACTGACGCTCGTTGGCTGTTTGGTTATATAACCCGAGATTGGAAGCATGTAATAGGTCAAGCAGTGTGTCAATCAGACGGTGGCCATTTTAGCTTTCAACCGATGTGTTGGTTGATAGACAATAACACAGTGAGACACCGACAGACGCGTCTCTACAAATCGTAGCTCCAGTTCTGCAGACCCCTCTCTGATTGGTTGAGCTCCATTTCTGCAGCCCCCTCTTTGATTGGTTGAGCGAAGCCCCTCTGATTGGTTTAGCTCGTCATGCGGTAAAAGGCGGATGTAATGTTATCATCTCAAGAAGATAAAAATAAATGTACTACCAGATTCGCGTTTATAACGTTATTTCGCGTGACTTCGCGGTTTATTCATAACGTTATGCACAGTTCACAACACAGCCAGCTGTCCGAAACTGTACATTGTAACGTTATAGGTTTATTCACATAACGTTATTTCACGTGACGCGTTCAACTTGTTTACACTCCCCACTTACTGAAACTGTACCATGACGCACTCCCCACTTAATGCCTTAACTAGACAGTTACAATGTAACATTTAGATTAACACAGTTAATGCCTAACTAGACAGTTACAATATAACATTTAGATTAACACAGTTAATGCCTAACTAGACAGTTAACAATATAACATTTAGATTAATTAACCCAGTTAATGCCTTAAGAGAGAGAGGCTGGTGGTCAAGTCAAGAGTTTTATTTGTCACAAGTTGTTTATTTGCATACAAGTTTACAATGAAATGCAGGTGGTCTTGCCCGCAACGATGTGCATAATACAATAGTAATAACATATAATAGAATCCAATAGAACGACATTGTGCAATAAAACAAGTAAACAGAGTAGGGCATATCGGTATATGTACATAAGTTATTTACAGAGCATGGTAGGACATGCTAGGTCCTGTGATAGTGCAATACACTGTTAGCTCCGGATGAGGCACTGGGTCTTTATGTACATGCTATATTGGTGGTCAATGTCACTTCGGATTGCTACGACACATCTCTACTGCTTGTGACAGGCTGTGGTGCGTTCCAGACTTTACTCCTGTTGGGAAACTATAGCGATGGTCTGTGCTCACCACACTTTTCTTCGGCCTCCCCGCAGCGAGCCAACATAACATAACATTATATTTGCGGCATTACATTTGCGACATCTTTTTCTTTTCTTGGCGAGAGCACCTCGATAACCTTACGCACACCTCCCTCGCATACCTTAGAGAGGGGCTTCGCTCAACCAATCAGAGAGGGGCTTCGCTCAACCAATCAGAGAGGGGGCTGCAGAAATGGAGCTCAACCAATCAGAGAGGGGTCTGCAGAACTGGAGCTACGATTTGTAGAGACGCCCGACAGACGGCTGTAAAATGTGTTGCACCGGCTCGTGCGCAGGCTGTCTGAGCATTAAGGGGTTTGTGCAGACTGAGCTTGGAAAGACAGCCTTTTGTTTTAATGCCTCTTGGAATGATCTTCAACTCTGGTTAAAAATCAATACACCATTAACATAATGGTCAGTTTAAAAACATGATTAGGAATCTCCCTGTTTCAGTCTGTGATTGGTTGTAAGCCTTTCACTACCACACTACAGACGGTTAACCCTTTTTCACTACCACACTACAGACGGTAACCCTTTCACTACCACACTACAGGCGGTTAACCCTTTCACTACCACACTACAGGCGGTTAACCCTTTCACTACCACACTACAGACGGTAACCCTTTCACTACCACACTACAGGCGGTTAACCCTTTCACTACCACACTACAGACGGTAACCCTTTCACTACCACACTGTAGTGTGGTAATGAAAGGTTAACCTTTGGTAGTGTGTTAGTGAAAGGGTTAATAATAGACTTTTTTTCTAAATGTGTTTTTGTTTGTTTTTTGCATCTGTGTTTTTGTCCTATTTATTCAATGTCTAATTGATCTAAGCTGATGTTCTTTTCCTTATCTTTATTTTGTGTTTCTATCTGTTTCAACATGCCTATACATCTCCATGGTACAAGGGAAGCCTTGACTGCCTCTTGGAGGATAAATAGAGGTTTGAATGAATGAACGACTGCTTCTCAGTGGAGTTTGACCTCATCTACTGTACATTCAGGATGATACAGTACAAGATTTTGAATAGAGCATATATTTCCTCTATTAGATTATCCATGATGGACAATAAACACTGGGATTTATGCTGGCACAAATGTGGCAGTTGAGGCTCATTACTTGCTTTGGGAGTTTCCAGCTGTTAAAACTCTCTAGTTAGAAGTAATATCCACAATGTCACATTTTTTGTGTGTGTTCATTTCCCATGTCTGCTGGGCCAGAAACCAGACCATAGTGTGGGAGACTCTGTTAGCCGGCTCTGGACAGGGGGTTGCTTACTGTATCTACCAAAAGTCTAACTATTTTAAACTGGAAGGAGCGTAAACCAGCCTGCTTGTCAATGGGTTCGTGGCTGGAGGAAGACCTGGACTTATTGAACATGGAGCGGGCAGCTTGCCTATTACAAGACTAGATAAGGGCCTGGATGACCACTGGGACACTGTCCGTAGGTTCCTTGATAGATCATGGTTTGGCAGGTTTTTAGGCATATGAGATGTGAGTTTTTTATGGATATAACTGTATATAAATGTTTACACATAATGCACCCTATATATATAGCAGGGGTTATATGTGTACATACACAGATGTATGTACTCAGCCGACTTTGTATTCAGTGGTCCTTGGGCCCACGTGTGTGGCATCAGGGGGACAGACGTCTTTCTTTCCCTCCAAACCCCTTCCTTTGCATTATGTCAGTGAAAGATAATTGATGTAAGAAGAACACCCACCGCAGAAGGCGTTCCGCACGGCGCTGGGGCAGGAAAGGATAACCGATCAGCGTGACATAAAGGGAATTGATGTAACGGATGAGCGATATATCCTGTAATTTTCCACTCGAGCTGCATCGCTTACCGTTGTCATTCCTGTATTTCCTTCTCTTTGTCCCACAACAGATTTCCTGTTTGCGCCGTCAACAGGTAGCACTTACATGTAATTATTGTGTCATTTAAGAAGACCTCATCACCATGGTGCCTTAGAAATCATCCCAAGTCTCAACACATGTGCGTGTTTTTCCTGTTCAAAAGTCGCTGTATCTATTTCCGACTGTGGGCCCGCAAGCCGGGAGAGGTAAGCGTATACGTTCGCTCCGGCTATTTGCCTTTGAGTGGCCACTGCTCATTGGAGACCAACAGGCCGTGGACTGGACCTCAACGCCTCATTGACCGACGGTCCTCCATCACTGTTGTTGTGCGAGATGGAAGAGTTAGTGAATGTAAACACAGGCCGCCGTGCGGAACCAATGCGAGGCCCTTCAGAGCTGCACTCAGGGACGACCTCAGAACACAAGGGCTGACAGCCGCCCGGGCTCTCAGATCCGATTGTTGCCGTCACTTCAAATGGTCCCGCCACCCACGTGGTCACTCAGAGAGCAAGGGGGAGGGTGAGGAAGAAGATCTGTGAGTCCTGGTCCTTCTGTTGGGTAGATCTGTGAGTCATACCCTTCTGTTAGGTAGATATGTGAGTCCTACCCTTCTGTTAGGTAGATATGTGAGTCCTACCCTTCTGTTAGGTAGATATGTGAGTCCTACCCTTCTGTTAGGTAGATATGTGAGTCATACCCTTCTGTTAGGTAGATATGTGAGTCATACCCTTCTGTTAGGTAGATATGTGAGTCATACCCTTCTGTTAGGTAGATATGTGAGTCATACCCTTCTGTTAGGTAGATCTGTGAGTCCTACCCTTCTGTTAGGTAGATCTGTGAGTCCTACCCTTCTGTTAGGTAGATATGTGAGTCATACCCTACTGTTAGGTAGATATGTGAGTCATACCCTTCTATTAGGTAGATATGTGAGTCCTGGCTCTTCTGTTAGGTAGATATGTGAGTCCTGGCCCTTCTGTTAGGTAGATATGTGAGTCATACCCTTCTGTTAGGTAGATATGTGAGTCATACCCTTCTATTAGGTAGATATGTGAGTCCTGGCCCTTCTGTTAGGTAGATATGTGAGTCCTGGCCCTTCTGTTAGGTAGATATGTGAGTCCTGGCCCTTCTGTTAGGTAGATATGTGAGTCCTACCCTTCTGTTAGGTAGATATGTGAGTCCTGGCCCTTCTGTTAGGTAGATATGTGAGTCATACCCTTCTGTTAGGTAGATCTGTGAGTCCTACCCTTCTGTTAGGTAGATCTGTGAGTCCTACCCTTCTGTTAGGTAGATATGTGAGTCATACCCTTCTATTAGGTAGATATGTGAGTCCTGGCTCTTCTGTTAGGTAGATATGTGAGTCCTGGCCCTTCTGTTAGGTAGATATGTGAGTCATACCCTTCTGTTAGGTAGATATGTGAGTCATACCCTTCTATTAGGTAGATATGTGAGTCCTGGCCCTTCTGTTAGGTAGATATGTGAGTCCTGGCCCTTCTGTTAGGTAGATATGTGAGTCCTGGCCCTTCTGTTAGGTAGATATGTGAGTCCTACCCTTCTGTTAGGTAGATATGTGAGTCCTGGCCCTTCTGTTAGGTAGATATGTGAGTCATACCCTTCTGTTAGGTAGATATGTGAGTCCTACCCTTCTGATAGGTAGATATGTGAGTCATACCCTTCTGATAGGTAGATATGTGAGTCATACCCTTCTATTAGGTAGATATGTGAGTCCTACCCTTCTGTTAGGTAGATATGTGAGTCCTACCCTTCTGTTAGGTAGATATGTGAGTCCTACCCTTCTGTTAGGTAGATATGTGAGTCATACCCTTCTGTTAGGTAGATATGTGAGTCCTACCCTTCTATTAGGTAGATATGTGAGTCATACCCTTCTATTAGGTAGATATGTGAGTCATACCCTTCTATTAGGTAGATATGTGAGTCCTGGCCCTTCTGTTAGGTAGATATGTGAGTCATACCCTTCTATTAGGTAGATATGTGAGTCCTGGCCCTTCTATTAGGTAGATATGTGAGTCCTACCCTTCTATTAGGTAGATATGTGAGTCATACCCTTCTGTTAGGTAGATATGTGAGTCCTACCCTTCTATTAGGTAGATATGTGAGTCATACCCTTCTGTTAGGTAGATATGTGAGTCATACCCTTCTGATAGGTAGATATGTGAGTCCTACCCTTCTATTAGGTAGATATGTGAGTCATACCCTTCTGATAGGTAGATATGTGAGTCCTACCCTTCTATTAGGTAGATATGTGAGTCATACCCTTCTGTTAGGTAGATATGTGAGTCCTGGCTCTTCTGTTAGGTAGATCTGTGAGTCCTGGCCCTTCTGTTAGGTAGATATGTGAGTCATACCCTTCTGTTAGGTAGATATGTGAATCCTGGCCCTTCTGTTAGGTAGATATGTGAGTCATTGCCCTTCTAATAGGTAGATATGTGAGTCATGGCCCTTCTGATAGGTATATATGTGAGTCCTGCCCCTTCTGATAGGTATGCAGGTATGATGCTACCTCTGCATTTCTTTAAACAATGAATCTGGACACAAACCGGGCTGTGGACCTGATGGGTTTGACAGGTCCGATGGATCTCCATGTGACAAGAGTACGATACCAATGAGCCAGGGGTTCCAGGGCAACAAGCCAGGGGTTCCAGGGCAATAAATCAGGGGTTCCAGGGCAACAAGCCAGGGGTTCCAGGGCAACAAGCCAGGGGTTCCAGGGCAACAAGCCAGGGGTTCCAGGGCAATAAATCAGGGGTTCCAGGGCAACAAACCAGGGGTTCCAGGGCAATAAATCAGGGGTTCCAGGGCAACAAACCAGGGGTTCCAGGGTTAAGCTCAGATCTTCTGGGGCAAGACTAGTTTCAATCAATCAATGTCCTGGACTTAAAAATAAGCTCTCCGCTTCATAATAGGTGAGCTCATTAAAACAATGTTACTGGCTTCAAATGTCAGTTTACCAAATGTGTCGTTCTCAACTCGTTCACAGTTGTTCATTATGTGATGAGATGACGGTGGGCCTGTCAGTTTGGTAAACATGGTTTGGTAAACGGGGCTCAGAGAAAGTGTATGTGGGGGGGGGCGAGGAGGGCCTTCTTGGGTGAGCAGAGAGCACGAAGAAAGGGGAGTCATCCTCTCTGTCTGCTACATTACCCATGAATGAGTCCTGGGTAAGTCTGGGGACTGGGTAGTGGATGCACTCTGGCCTGGGGTCACCAAGGGGTCACCAAGGGGCTGGGGGGGGGGGGGGGCGAGTCAGTCAGTCTTTAGCTCTTAAATGCTCTGTTCCTGGCCCTCACCTCTCACTTCTCTCATTTGTGTTTCACCCTCACCTTGCTCTCTCAACAGACAAGGGCACCCAGTAGCCCTGACTTTTCTACTGAGGAAAGGAATGGGCTTTTGTGATGAGCTAAGAAAAAATTACAATAATAATCTATTTAAAAAATGCTTGTGAAGCTGTCCGATTTTCAGAGGACCTATCTCTGCTGTCAAATTCCTGAACTACTCTCTTTTAGTAATAAGCTGATCTCTCTTTTAACAGATGGCTGGTTGCACCAGGTGTATTTGAGATGAATACTCGAGCACACTGATATTCTGGCTTCTTCACGTTATGTAGGAATACTTTAAACAACCTGCTTCTGTTGACCGAAAAGTATGTAGTAGTGGTTTAAAGTGAAGTAGCAAGAATACCAGTATGCTCCAGTATCCCTTTCAAATAAAACATACATGTCTTACGCTGAGAACCTGGAGGAAATGAAGGTTCATTTGACATATACAAAAGATAATAAAAAAGGCAACAAAAAGAGAAACAGATAAACAAATCATAATTTACCCTGTTCGAAAAAGGAAGGAGTAGGAAGAAGTATAAACTTTTTAACTATCACAAATTATATTATTTTATTCTATTGTTAATTATCTATAAACGCTGTATCTCTATGATCATTGATACTACTCATAGTTACTTAGCAATGATAATAATAAGGATAATGCCTTGACTACTCACTGCTAGTCACGGTGTGACCAGAGTTAGTGATGTACTAGTTGTAAACTACTAGTTAGTAAATCTCTAGTAACAGAAGTGTGGTTGGTTCAGCCCTACCCAGTTTTCTACTTCCTTCTTAATTGAATCATTGTGTACTCTCCCAGCCCTTCCTGTGACCTCAATCTCTTTCATTTGAATGACCCCTGAATAACCCAGCATTATGACATCACAGCCCTCTCCCTGACACCTGGCCGGCCATCTCCAAAGGTAGGATCTCCATTTGACACAGTTAGGAAGTCGCAACGTATTTGATTTGAACGTGAAGCCCCAGAAGCTCTGGAATGCGAGGCATGTTTTTGGAGTTTGCCCCCCCCCCCTTCCCCTCTGTCTGTCTGCATTTCCTCCCCTGTTCTGGAGATGTCAGTCCAAGACAGAGCACTTTCTGAAGCTCTTCTCCCTGTCAGCTGGTAAACACCTTCTGAACAACCAGCCATTTGATCCGTGCGCCCAACCGCTCTCTGCTTTTAGAATGATGTGTCCAGACTTGTCGTATGGCCTGTCACCCCCCCCCCCCCCCCTCGACGACAGGGACCCTTCCCATGAATCACGGGGATGTCTTAGGAAGGATATGCTCATCTTTCAAGTAAACTGGGCAGTGTTTTGCTCTCTGGGCTGTATACTTACCGCCAGTTACCAAGTGGAATATCTGATTATAGACCGGCACTAGGTGTCCGTGGCTTATTCTGCTCCGGTGATGTCATCATCATGAATAGGAGCGATGACCTCCGTGCTAAGGTGTACATGTCTGTTTTTACCCAGGATGCCAGCGGGGGTAGTAGTGTCGTCTCTACATGGCTCATAATCCTTTATCGTTGTCATGTACAGTACAGTAAGTGTGTTGTGTTGAAGTCGATCATTTAAATATATAAAATACATGCTACTTGATTTCTCAATAGGGTGCTTTACTAAAACTGACGTCTATTGGACCAGAATGATAGCAGTAATTGTATTGATACAAATGACAACTGGAGAGCCGTCATGAAAACCGTGAATGTATGTGAGCCACCAACACCTCCGTTATCCAGCATCGCAGACAGTCCTGCGTAATGCAGAACAGTTCTGATTAATGTTCTGTAACTAATGTATTGCATTAGTACAAAGGAGCGGCATGTCTAAACAGGATGCCAGTTTGCGTACGAGACCATCTGCATGAACCTCTGAGTGACAGGTGGGCGTGGTCTGCTCTCTTTAAGCCAACCTTCACTGCAATGTATATGACCACAAAGTGCCTCCACTCAGTTTCATTGAAAATGAATACTTTAGCAGAACGAATGTCATTTTACACACCAGCTAACAATGCATACATTTCTGGCATGCCGGTGAATGACTTCGATTTTGATACCTTACCTTAAAAGGAACATGCCAACATTATGGGAAGCTAGCCTTGCTTAGCACAAATTAATGGAAGGGAATAGACCACTCGCCTAGCTTAAAACTCTGCAAGAGGTGTTTTTGCCAAACAACTAGGCTAGCTGGTCCACATCAGCTTCCATTAATTTGTGCTAAGCTAGGCTAGCTTGCAGCTGGATAGCTCATACTGAACGCACAGAGAGGAAATTGGTATCCATCTTCTTGTCTGACTGTGGAGAAGAGGGAAGCACGTTTCCCATAATGTTGGCATGTTCCTTTAAGAAGATGTATGTACAGTAGACGTTCAACAATGCAGTTGCAGCTCAGACTCGCTGCAGACACCATTGTGTGGGACTCGGCAGACGCTGCCTGAAGCCTGTTTTGAAAAAGGTTACCTGGTTTGCCCCTTGAGCTGTTCTCATTCTGCCTCGCTGTCTGGACTCGCCAGTCTGTGAAGATATTCCTCAATAACCTTCTCTCTCTCTCTCTCTCTCTCTCTCTCTCTCTCTCTCTCTCTCTCTCTCTCGCTCTATCTCTCTCTCTCATATGTCGTCTTGCGTTTGTCATGTGTGGGAGCTAAAACTCTGTCCCCTCCCTAATCTCTCACCACATCTCCCTTCACCCCCCCCCCCCCCCCCCCCCCCCAACTCACCCAACCCCCAGTCCCTTATTGTCGTCGTCTCTCCCATGTTTATAAGAGTGTCCACTGACTGAGTAAGTTATTACGGCTTCGGCTACTATCCACCACACATGACATCACTGACATCAGCCCAATCTAAAGCAGACTGCGGTAAACATGCAGTCGCTTAATAAGCGATGTTAATGCACCTGCTTCGCGGCACATTCCTGATTGCGTAGTCCGACGGGACCGGCTCTTCAAATGGGATTAGCCGTGCCCGGGGGCGTACACCTGAGCCTCGGTCCTACGCCCGTACACAGACGTCTTCCATCTCCCTTGTGGAAAGGGCCATTCTAGGCTAGCTGTGACGGGCTAGGCTGCTCCTCAGACCTGTACCTGTTCCCTGTACTTCACATGGAGATCATTCAAGGAAAGCATCCAACTCTAAACGTTGACATGTCTATACAGTCGGGTTGATCATTCAGTTTAGTTACCGAGGCTGCTAAATCAAATCAGTCTCAGTTGAATGTGAACCAGTCTCATTTGACTAAATGTGAACCAGTCTCATTTGACTAAATGTGAACCAGTCTCATTTGACTAAATGTGAACCAGTCTCATTTGGCTAAATGTGTACCAGTCTCACTTGACTAAATGTGAACCAGTCTCATTTGGCTAAATGTGAACCAGTCTCATTTGACTAAATGTGAACGAGTCTCATTTGGCTAAATGTGAACCAGTCTAAGTTGACTAAATGTGAACCAGTCTAAGTTGACTAAATGTGTACCAGTCTCATTTGGCTAAATGTGAACCAGTCTAAGTTGACAAAATGTGTACCAGTCTCATTTGGCTAAATGTGAACCAGTCTCATTTGACTAAATGCGAACCAGTCTCATTTGGCTAAATGTGAACCAGTCTAAGTTGACTAAATGTGAATCAATCTCAGTTAACGAAGGGTTATGTATATAACCCAGTTCTGTGAGTTATGGTGCGCTCAGCACCTGTCTGCATATATCTCGCTTCAGCGTATATACACTGAATAAAAAATTCCACCATGTACCTTTACATGCCAGCATTCATCTGGCCACACCCCCATCCGCTTACATACATAAGCAGGGGTGGGGCCACACACTCATCTCCTTCCGAACAAATTTCACCACAATGAAAAATCAAGGGCCGCAGCGGCGTCCAGGTGCTGAGCGCACCATAACTCACAGAACTGGGTTATATACATAACCCTTCGTTCTGTAGCGTTATGGCTTGCTCAGCACCTGTCTGCATAACAGGGGCTGAGCGGAGCCATAGCCCGACGAATGTACCCCGCTGAGGCCCCCCACAACCATCAGACCGGGGAGGACCGAGCCCCCCCGACCCTCCCTAATGGAGGATACCCCCCCTATTGGAGGTTCACGGGAGGGCGATGGATCCGACCGTGCGAAGAGGCACTCAAGCAACTCAACGCACAGGGTGAGCAGACCGTGGCTTGACCCCACGACTACACACACGCACAACCCGCATGCCACCCGGGAACGAACGGAAGGAACAACCTCGTTACTGCCCCCAGAAATCACGGGGTCAAGAGCAAACCCAACCCCGTGGCAAGGCCGTAGCAGCGGAGCGCGAAGGAAGACCCAGACCCACTGAAGGGACTGGATCCCCTGGAAAACGGGGGCCCGGAGAGGTCAATGACGCCAGGCATCAAGACCCCACCAGGTGGTCACTTAGTGACACCGCCCCCCACATCGCCAGCGTATTCGGATAAGGCCCCTCCAAGAGCGGGCCCTTTCCCCCTAATAGCACACCGCCTGGCGCACTGACCCTGCAGAACAGGCAGTCAGCATGGCCGTAAGCACACAAAAAAGGTTAACCAACGGAAGCAGGCAGCGCACCTGGGAAACCAGGCAACAGGCTGTAACCTGAACCTGGAGCACTGCGGACGAGACAGGCGCCAAAGGAGTCAGCTGAAAACAGCCCCCCCGGCGGAAGGGGCGTATGCTGGCGTTGTTGCATGACAAAGCATCCATTAAAAAAAACCCACCCAGAGGGGTGGAGGCAGAGAAGGCTGACATGATTGGCAGATGTCATGAACGTGCAGGGGCACACTCAACCGGGTAACCCAGGAGTTGACACTGCTCCAACACACCAGGGAATCAACCACCCTCTTGGTACCGACGGTGGTTGTTCCTATAACCCCTCAAGAAAAAACTCCAAAACACACCTGCGGGCATACACTGGCTATACCGCAGTACAAGTGTTTCAGTTTTCAAAAAAGGGTTATCCCAGGCCTACGGTATCAACGAAACTTTACTTCGGACCGGGCCCGGCAGCACGGGAAGCACAGGGTTACCAGAGGAGGTCCAAGACCACCCCAACAGCCCCCTCTTCGCCACGCGTGAGAGAGGGGCGAAAAGAATGGAGAACCAGCCCTAAGCACACCGCACTTGGTATTCCCAGGCGGTCTCCCAACCAAGTACTAACCAGGACCGAACCTGCGTAGCGTCCGAGATCGGACGAGATCGGGCGTGTACAGGTTGGCATGGCCGTAAGCCATTACGATAGTGCAGAGTACAATATGTACCCAACAAAGGGTCTCCATAGCGCCTAACCCTGTGACACCCGGACCGACCCGGCATTTTTCCCCCCGAAAAAAGCACAAGTCCCTCAGGGTACCAGAACAGCAGATCTGCATCCCCGGCGGACAACGGGTTAACTGACCTGGACCAGCGTGACCAGACCAGTCCCGTGTCCTAACCACGCCGACATGCCCACTCCAGAAGAGGGGGTAGGTATGCGTGTCGATCTAAAACATGAAAAGAGGGCGCCACCCAGACGGTCCCATTAGGACCGTGCTCAGTGGCCCACCCCAAGGGCGTGAGACCCCTCTACCTATGTTCAGATCTATTCCGTTAACATCCCCCAGATATGAACGAGAATTCACGGAAGAGACAAAACTCCATCCCAGTTGCCCTATGAAAATGCTGTTTTAACAAGCAACCAAGGCGCACTTAGCCCCTGTGTGATTCTTTAACAGAAACACACCGAGCCAGCACTATGTATGCGTCGAGACCCAAACACATCAATGGATAGTCTAGCAAGACACCAAACATTGTTCCTCCAAGTCGCCTGGGAGAACGACACGGAGCCGTCGTGCTTCATGTACCTTCCTCTTTTTATTCAAAAAAGAAAGAACACAGACTGACATGAATCCCTCGTGACGCAGCTGAGGGTAAACATTTTTTACATCCCACCACCCTCCCATAGGGAGGAGATGGAAATCCCCAGAGAGACTTCCCACGCGAGCTGTATAGATTGAAAAGAATATATTGCAACATTGAGCTATGTAATATTTGGGTTAGGGCTCTCCGAGGAGGAGGCACTGAACCAATACACACTCAATACTCGAATTGAATCGAATACACACACAATAGAGCAGAACTCCTTTTCGAAGTTCTACTCACCTTGACAATCTGAGGAGGAGGCTCTGAACTCTGAGGAGGCTCCCTCACAGGGAAGGAGAGTCCTAACTCACAGAAGGCCAGAGGAGGAGCTTCGTGAGGAGGAGCTCTGACAACTCCCTGAAACAGATCCATCACATGGACCTGAACAACTCACGGAAGTCTTACCAACAGAGACGCGCACAGTGACGTACTCTATGGCGGGGGAATTTCTGCGGTGCACACGCCCAATCTTCCAGGGCGTGGGACCAGGAAACTCCCCCCCCCCCACCCCCTCTTACCCTGTAACGTGCCGAACAGCAACGTGACAGGAACCTTGAAGGACAGGAGGTTTTAACCCCTGCCCATCAAAAAGGGGAGGAAAGGATTACCAGTTCACCCCTTTACGACCCCACACCCATGATACGATGTAATGACAAAAAAGAGCATGACACAGTCATAGTCAGCTACATGAAGTGTCTAACAGCTTCACACAGCTCATGTGCTAACCTGCTATCTGATTTTTACTAAGGAAAAAACACAGAATAGAGAGGGCCCCTTTAAGAGCCCCGGTACCAGACTTACACATGTGCTTCTGTGGCCAACCTAACCCAGTTGTAGATCACAAGCCTTTATCACAACAAAAAATGGCAAGTACACTCTTGCTACAGAGGAACGCCGTTTTTCATAACGAGAGAATACAGAATCCTCGATTAGTATCGGCCACAGGCCTTGCTAAGCACACACGATAAGCGACCAAACAATCTTTTCTTTAGGAAAATATAGTTTCTCAAGCGGTTAGCACAACCCCAGCAATTAAGCTAAGGGTTACATCGTATCCCCACAAACACAGTGACACAATATATTGTAAACAACATGTCTGAAAGGAGGGTGGGGAAGCCCCAGGGAAACCGGGGGGATCACCCCTCCTACCTTACCCTTGATACGGCCAAGCTGTTAAACTTGCTAAGAGGACATATGCTGAGAAACTGGAGACACAAATGGCACAAAACGACACAAGAGGCTTGTGGAGGGGACTGAAGACAATAACTGACTACAAAGTCAGCGCCCCCTCAATGGGGAGCGACGACGCCTCTCTCGCGGACAAACTCAACTCTTTCTACGCTCGGTTCGGTGTAGACAGTGTCGCCGCTAGCCCTCTGGCTAGTGACGTCACTGGCGCACCGGCTGTTGTGGAGGGGGGGGGGGGGGGCAACCGCGGGGGGGCGGGGGCGCTCTCTCGTTGTCGGAACACAGTGTGAGAAGAGCATTTATGCAGGTGAACACCAGGAAGGCTGCTGGCCCAGATGGTATAACAGGACGCATTCTTAAGTCCTGTGCAAACCAGCTTGCCCCGGTGTTCACCGCCATATTTAATCAATCCCTGGCGGAGTCAGTGGTCCCTGCCTGCTTCATGATGTCTACCATCATCCCTGTACCGAAGAAACCCTCCCCAACATGTCCAAATTACTACAGACCGGTGGCACTCACCTCTGTGGTCATGAAATGTTTCGAGAGGCTGGTCAAGGACCACATTTGTGCCTCCCTCCCCAGTGATATGGACCCTATGCAATTTGCATACAGGACAAACAGGTCCACTGACGACGCGGTCTCCCAGGTACTGCACAGCACTCTCTCCCACCTTGACCGTCAGAAGGGGGGCTATGTGAGACTGTTGTTCATTGACTACAGCTCAGCGTTCAACACCATAGTCCCCACCAGACTGGTGGACAAGCTGATCGAGCTAGGTCTGAGCTCCGCCCTGAGCGCCTGGGTACTGGACTTTCTGAGTGAAAGACCCCAGGCGGTCAGGGTGGGGGGGTCAGACCTCCAACACCATCACCCTGAGCATCGGGTCCCCCCAGGGCTGTGTTATAAGCCCCCTGCTGTACTCACTCTACACACACGATTGTGTGGCCAAGTTCAGCTCCAACTCCATAGTGAAGTTCGCAGACGACACGGTGGTGGTGGGGCTGATCTCGGACAACGACGAGAAGGCCTACCGGGAGGAGGTTGAGGTACTGGAACGTTGGTGCCAGGACAACAGCCTGCTCCTGAACATTGGTAAAACCAAGGAGCTGATCGTGGATTATAGGAGAGGACAGCAGGAGACACACACACCACTGATGATTAACGGGGCTACCGTGGACAGGGTGAGCAGCTTCAAGTACCTGGGGGTCCACATCTCAGAGGATCTGACATGGTCAACACACATAGACACAGTAGTAAAGAAAGCGAAGCAGCGCCTCTACCACCTGAGACAGTTAAGGAAGTTCAGAGTATCGGGGAAGATACTCCAGTCCTTCTACTCAGGAGCTGTAGAGAGCATCTTGACCGGAAACATCACTGCCTGGTATGGAAACAGCACGGCACAGGACAAGAAGGCTCTACAGAGAGTGGTGCGCTCAGCCGAGCGTACCACGGGTATTGCGCTACCAACCCTGCAGGTTCTATACAACAAGAGGTGCAAATCCAGAGCCTGCAGAATAATGAAAGACCCCCACCACCCCAATAACAGCCTGTTCCAGCTGCTGAGGTCAGGCAGACGCCTGCGAACCCCAGCTACTAGGACGGAGAGGCTTAGGCTCAGCTTCTTCCCCCAGGCCATCAGAGCCTTGAACAATGAACATTGAGAGCCACAGAAACTGAACTATCCACACACAAGCACACACAAGCACACACACGACACGCACGCTGAGCACGCTCACACACTAGCAGCCACTTTAACACTCATGCCGCACACACGCACACTTATGGCCAAGAGGAAAGGCCACTTTAAATTAGTATAACAACAGGAACAGTGTATTGCACTTGTAACTGAGGGGTACAATTCCCTGACTGTATTGATAAGTATGGTATCATTAAACCACTACCGCTTGATGTACTTTAACTTCTGGCCATACAGTACACGATATCTAAGTATGATGAACACTTTACCACATATGAAATCAGGTCCACACAAATATAACAGTCGAAGGTTTAATATAGCAAAAGGTATATACAACATTCACTTAATTACATTTATGATTTGAATGCACTTGTAAGGCAAATGAGTATTCGTAGGCAAATCAACACTGAATGTCCAATCTCTGGTTACGCAGGAAGCAAGTATACAACCTGGTTCTTTAGGGAACTATAGCGATGGTACTTAAGGATTATAGCGGGATACTAAAGGGGTCCTGCTGGTTGTAAGTCAGTAGGGGGGGGGGGGTTTGGAGAGCCGTCAGCTGCATCCCATCTGGCCAACGATTCCTGGGGAGAATTCAGGTACAGAACACAGTGCCCGCAGGATCTTGATCCACAGATGAATACACTTGGGCCCTCTTGTAGACGGTAGCTGTAGGTCCACAACGAAGGAGAAGCGAGGCGGCCTCGGTCTGGGTTGAGCGCCGTCTCACCTGGGCTCCTCTCGGGGGTAATTCCAACACTCACCGGCGTTGGCTGTTATCCGCTCCACAAATCAAAGCACCCAAAGCAAATAGATATTCCATGCCGTATAGGCTCAGCAGTCGTCCGGGTAGGTAATCCAATGTGCAGGTCCACTCGTCCTCGCCCAGAACTCCTCGGATGAAAGCACCACGCATGGTCTGCCCAGCCTGGTTAAGACTCTAGATAACACGAGGAGGCGATGGGGGTGCTACTCACTTTAGAACTCGATACCGCACGATGCACCATACATAATAGACTATTATTAACTTAATAGAAATACGTCCCACTCGACGGTACAGTGCCAAACTATGACAATTCAGCTATGAATTTACACGAGGTCTCAATGCCTATTCTGGGGCCAAATAGGCCATACTGCACCACACGTGGGTCGTGGGTGAGGCTTCACGTCTGTTACTAGGTTGGAGGGTAAAGGACTAATGGACTAAAAGAAAGTTCTACTTTACTTGCGCCATATTTATATGCACGGTGAACAAATAGTACCATTCGTATTTCGGTAGCCGTATTCCTACGCGGAACCGGGGCTAGTTGGGACATGTTCGTCGGCACTATTGAACTTGACTCAAGGGGCTTGTCTGCTGGCGCCAGGTTCTTGTCCAATGAGAGAATGAACTATTATGGGCTGTAGTAGACTAAAGGGATATTCAGTGTATATGTACAAAGAATATACAAGGGATATCAAACGATATACAAATACTATTAAATATATATCCATAAATAAATATATATATTCGGTTTAATCTGATCCTTCACAACAGCCGCCCCCTAATTAGTCCCACCTAATTAGCTAAGCAGAGACAGATTAACCGCACTGTCTACCACTCAAGGTCCGCTGTAAGGGTCAGTCAACTCACAAAGTCGTGGGGTCATGGTCGTCATCGATAGTGTCTGGGAGTCTTGGCAGTTCTATTAGCCTCGCCACGGGTCGTGTGTAAGTCCGCCCTTGGACGAGCACTTCAGCTGCTCGGACCTTGCCATCGGCACCGGTGATCACTTTGCTTACGCGGCCAGCCGGCCACATAGCTCTGGGTAGTGACTGGTCGATAATCATGACGACTGTTCCTTCTGTCAAATTGTCTCTCTCTTTTACCCACTTCTGGCGGGTCTGTAGAGACGGTAGATAGTGGAGTAGGAAGCTATTCCAAAACTTGTCAGCCAGTACTTGACTGTACCTCCACATTCTTCGGCCGTTCGCTTCTTCAGGCCTGTACATTGTCTGGGGTAGCGCGGGGTCCAGCCGCCCCATCAAGAGTGTGTTGGGGGTGACTGGGTCGACATCTGCTACATCACTTGAGACGTAAGGGAGGGGCTTGGAGTTCAATACTCCCTCGATCTCCGTGAGGACTGTCATTAGGACTTCTTCCGCCACAGTCTGGGCCCCAAGCACGGCGTACAGGGCTGTCTTTATAGAACGTACTTCTCGTTCCCAGGTTCCACCGAAGTGGGGTGCGTTCGGGGGATTAAACTGGAAGTCAATCTGTGATGGAGCGAGGTGGGTCTTAAGTTCTGGGCCCATAGCTTGGAAGCTCTCTCTCAGCTCTCTTTCTCCGCCTTTGAAGTTTGTCCCGTGATCAGACAACAATGTAGACGGTTTTCCTTTCCGCGATGTGAATCTTCGGAAGGCCATAAGGAATGAGTCTGTGCTCATGGTTGGAAGGAGTTCGATATGTATCGCTCTGGTGGTCATGCATTTGAATACAATACCCCACCGCTTCTCGGTTCCTCTTCCTTTCTTTATATACAACGGGCCAAAACAGTCCATGCCTGTGGAGTGAAAGGGCTTGTCGCCGAGTCGGAGGCGACAGGGAGGTAGGTCAGCCATCCGGGGTATGCTGGGCTGCGCGCGCCACTTTCGGCAGTCTAGACAGGTTCGCTGGAAGCGTCGCACTGCTTCTCTCCCTTGAAGTATCCAATAGCGACGTCTGATCTCCGCAAAGACTCTCTCTGCTCCTGCGTGGTGCACATCCTCGTCGTATTTCTTTATGATCAGCTCTGTGACCTTGTGACGGCTGTTCAAGACTATCGGGTACTTAACGTCATCCGGTAGGTCGGGGGCTCTCCGCAGACGACCACCCACTCTGATGAGATTATGGGCGTCACTCTCGGGTGCCAGGTGGAGCAGTCTGCTGTCTGATGGGACGGGCTTTCCTCCCTGTAGACAGTCTAGCTCATCGGGGAACGAGTCTCTCTGGGCTCGTTGTAGTAGAAGAAGTTCTGCTTCTTCGTAGTCAGCTGCTGAAATGTCAGTGGTGGGCTGAATCTCTGGGTGGTGCCACAGGAATGTCTTTAGCTGCGCACTCTGTAGGGTGAGGCAATCATCTATGTTGGGGTCTGTGGAGGCGACTGTGCTCAATCCACAGAACATAGGTTTCTTATTTTCAGCCTCCTCTTTACTCGCCTCCCGTGGGGTGGGCGTAGGCCACTCTTGTTCCGGGAGCTTGAGGAACTCTGGTCCGTCACTGTAGATGTTGTGACGGGTGAGGTCATCTAGGGACATTCCCCGGGTGATGACGTCAGCTGGGTTGTGTTTGGTGTCCACATACCGCCAGCTTGCTGCTTCTGTTAACTCTTGAATCTCTGTGACTCTGACTCCCACGAAGACCTTGTATCTGCATGAATCAGACTTGATCCATGTGAGTACTGTCGTAGAGTCTGACCACAAGATTGTTCTTTGCACCGGGATGGTGAGTTCACGTTGGATTAACGTGGCTAGATGCGCTCCTGCTAGGGCTGCGCAGAGCTCTAGACGCGGGATAGATTGTTGCTTTCGTGGGGCTATTCTTGAGCGAGCCAGGATGAAAGCGGTGTGTATCTCTCCTCCCTTCTCTTGGGCACGCAAGTAGGCCACAGATCCATAGGCTACTTCCGAGGCGTCGCTGAAGACGTGTAGATCCATCTTGCATGTCTCTGGCCTCACTGTGGGTGGGAAGTAGCTGCGGCGTATGTTGACGCCTGGGAGTGAGCGGAGTTCCGTCTCCCACTCTCTCCATGTGGAGGCAAGGTGTGCGGGTATTGGGTCGTCCCAGCCCTGGTCCTTGTCCCATAGTGCTTGTACAATCATCTTTGCCCTGGTGGTGTAAGGTAGAATACATCCCAACGGGTCATATTGTCTGGCGAGTGTTCTGTACACACTCCGTCTGGTGGTCGGTATCGCCGTCGACCTTCCCTGCTCCGTGGTCAGGGGTTTGTGTCTATAGTGGAGCGAGTCTGTTTTGAAGCGCCAGACTAGTCCTAGTGTCATTTCTTGGGCTTCTCCTGGGATGGTCGCCATCCAGGTCTCGCTACTGGCTGCCTTGTCCGCGGGGGAGAGGCTGCGCAATACTTGCGGGTCGCTGCTGGCCCACTGCCTGAGATCAAAGCCGCCTTTGATCAGGGAGGCGCGTAGCTTGAGTAGGAGAGCCTCGGCTTCTTCTTGGGTCGAAACGCTTTGTAAACAGTTGTCCACGTAGAAACTGTTCTTCACACTGTGTCGGACCTCTTCATCTGCTGCTGTTTCCTCTGCGACGTGTTTCTGCAGTGCAAATGTAGCACAGCACGGGCTGCATGTGGTTCCGAAGGGGAGGACTTCCCATTGGTAGATGGCTGGGTGCTCATCTCCGATCCTCTCTCTCCATAGGAACCGCAGTAGGGGCTTATCCTCCTCCACTAGTCTCACCTGCAGGAACATCCCTTTGATATCCCCGCTGATAGCCACCTTGTCCTGGCGGAAGCGTAGTAGCACGCCTAGTAGAGAGGGGCCGAGTGTGGGGCCGGGCAAGAGCTCTTTATTCAGATTCTGGGATCCGATCTGGTAGCTGCAGTTAAACACAATGCGATCCTTGCCGTTGTGGTGGACCTTGTGGTGCGGCACGTACCATGATTCGGTCGTCTGATCGGCCTCTTTAATGTCAATCTTCATTACGTGTCTCGCTGTGATTAGCTTCTCAATCTCAGCGCGGTACACACTCTCTTGAGCGGGGTCTTTGGCTAGGCGCCGCTCTGTGTTCAATAGATACCGCTCCGTAGCTTCTTTCGTGGCGTGAAAGGTGGGCATTCCCTCTCGCCTCAGGAGTGGAGTTGCGTATCTCCTCACTCCGCTGACTGTGACTCTCTTTGTCCCTTGCTCGAGGAGGTTTATGGCGTAAATGTCTTCTTTAGAACGAATGTCTTTCTTTTCGTTCTTAAAGGGCATTGTCTCTAGTGTCCATAGCCTCTCGACATGCTGCAGGAGAGTGGTGTCTTCTTCTGTCACTCTGGAGTGGAGGCAGCTAGTGGCTGCTGTTCGGTTGAGAGATTTAGCGAGGGGGCCTTGTAGTGTCCATCCTAGGCGGGTCTCGACTGCTGCAGGACAGCCTCTGGGTCCTGTATGGACCCGGTCTATCGGGACTATGAGGTCTGCATGGTCGGAGCCTATCAGCAGGGTCGGGGTGGCGCCGTCTATGAGCGGGATAGGTAGTTGACGCAGGTGCACATATTCATCCATCAGTTTGGCGATGGGGTAGGTGTACTGTGATAGTCCTATTTCTTGGCTGGTGAAAGCATTTGTAATCCTATACCGTCTCTCTGGCTGCCCGCTTGCTGCGATAGTGAAGGAGACATTCTCGCCTTTTATCGTCTTTAAATCTCTTCTTATTGTCCGAATCGTCATCTGGTTCTCGCTCCCCCGCAGTCCCAGCTGGGCCGCAGCGGATGCGAGGAGAAGGGTCTTCTCTGACCCGTCATCAAGGACGGCGTAAGTGTCCATGACTTTATCTTGGTGGCTCAATGTTACACGGACTACCTTTAAGAGCACCTGGGCGCCGCTGCTGCTGGCGGGGTCAATGTACATGACACTTGCCTTTGTGCTGCTCGATGGTGCAGGTGCAGGCTTTCTTCTGTTACTGTCGTGTAGGACATCTAGGTGGGCTCCGTCACACCGACTGCACCTCTTCTTTAGGCGGCACTCGGCTGCCATGTGACTGCGCGCACATCGGTAACAGCGCCTGTTGGACTTTATCCATTGACTCACTTCTTCTGCATTCATCTTCTTGAACAGGTCACATTGTGACAGCCAGTGTTCCTTCTCGCAGTACGGGCACACCATCTTCCACTTCTCTTTTCTCGAGGGGGTACTGTGGTTCTTACTGCTCGGTACTGATTCTGATTGGTGCATGACAGTCACTGATCTTCTTCCATCGTTTACTCTCCTAGGTCCCTCTCTGGAGCTTGGTGTGCTCCGCACGAATGTATCCAAGCGTAGGCTGCTGACTTCTCTCGTCAGGAAGTCGGCTAAATCGAGGAGGGATGGTTCGGGACCGTTAGGATCACGGTGGTCTCTTTGCCGCCTAAAGCGCTCTTGTCTGGCGGGCGGCAGCTTCTCTAAAATCCTCTTGACGTTAGAGTTGGCGTATAGCTCGTGCATACCCTTTTCTCGTTGCGCTCCCAGCATCCCTACCAGGGACTGCACTTTTATAGACAGGTCGTCTAGTGAGCGATTGTCTGTTGCTGGGGGTAGGCGGTCAATATGCCTTATCTCTTGGATTACGTAATCCCATATACGTCCATATCTCTGGTCCAGCGCTGCTAGAGCCGTAGAGGTCGTAGAGGTGGCATAGGCTAGCGCTATATTGTGCGCTCGGGGTACTTTCAGGTGCTTCAGTAATATTGCATACTTGTGGCGTTCGTCAACGACATCCACCATCATTGTCTCTAAGCACATCCGGAGCTCCGTGTACTGTGCTCGATTCTCATGGGTGAAGTCTGGAAACGTCGGTGTGCCAATGTATGACGCCGTGGATGGCTGGCACATCGGTGAGCGTTGGGAGAGAGGCCTCCTAGGCGAGTCTCCTCTTGCGCCTCTCTGTGGGCTGGTACCGGCAGGGTACCATGGCCCGCTGGTCCAGGTGCTGTTCCTCGGGGCTGGTCGTGCATCATGCTCACCCGTGAATAGAGTCGGGGGTCTGTAGCGCAGCGCCGCGGGGGTATAGCCTGGGCTGTACTGGACCTCCTGGTCCGGTGGAGTACTGTGCTGTCGTCGGGCTTGGTTCTCCTCCTCTCCCTCTTCTTCTTCTGTCAGGTCCTCTAGATCCTGTAGTCGTTTATTTAGCCTCTCCGCAGTGTATGCTGCTCCTTCCTTGTAGCTGGGTCTCGCTTGGACCGGTCGGGGAAGGGGGTCTGCGGGGGGTATAGGCTCTCTCTGGTGGTCAAGTTCAGGGTCGCTTGGTCGGTTAGGGGATGCTGCCCTTGACTGTTGTCTCGACGAGGCCCTTGAACCCCTGGCGGAGGGAGAGGGTGTTGCCTTGGTGATCAGCTGCTCCATTAGCTGCGCTTGTAGTCTGTCGCGCTCGGCTTCGCGCTGGATGAGAGCGATGTCGCGCTCTGCTTCTCTTTGGGCACCGTCAGCGGCGCGCTGGGTGTCGGACCGGTCTCTTGCCATATTCTCTTCCGTCTGAAGGCGTCTCATCTCCAGGCGTATGTGCTCTTCTTCGCTCCGTTGCTGTGTTTGGAGTCGATCGCGTTCACCCTGAAGTCGATCGCGTTCACCCTGGAGTCGATCGCGTTCGGTAGAGGCTGTCAGGCTGACGAGGAACGCCTGTGACAGCATCCTCTCCGCCTCGCTGGGGGAAGACGCTTGTTGAGGTGAGCCGCTCCTGGCTGTACTCGTTGGGGAGTCCTGGAGCTCTATCTCCTCGGCGCTCTCCTCATCTTGTTCCGTGCAGGGTTCCACCTCTGGAGGGTTGTCTTCCTCCCGGGGCTGGTCGGGGACTACTTCTTCGGTATTGGCGGGGGGTAAAGGCATGTCTGTTCCCTCCTGGTCCCCACCGTGAGCTTGGTCAGTTACATTAGAACCCACTAGGGCCTCTGTGGTCGGGGTAACCTGGTCGTTAAGGTCAGACATAATTTTACTTTCTACTTTTACCGCGTTTACCGTCTGTAGAAGGCTAGGTAGTTGACTGACAGCGTAATCCTCTAAGTACTGAGGTGTCTGTCGTCTGCGCCGCGGGCGTTCTACGTTAGGAGGACCGTTTCGTGGAGTGTTCATCATAGGCCATTTCAATATTAATAACACTATATTAATATTACGCTAGTTACCCTCCGGCTCGAAGGACCAATTGTAACTGAGGGGTACAATTCCCTGACTGTATTGATAAGTATGGTATCATTAAACCACTACCGCTTGATGTACTTTAACTTCTGGCCATACAGTACACGATATCTAAGTATGATGAACACTTTCCCACATATGAAATCAGGTCCACACAAATATAACAGTCGAAGGTTTAATATAGCAAAAGGTATATACAACATTCACTTAATTACATTTATGATTTGAATGCACTTGTAAGGCAAATGAGTATTCGTAGGCAAATCAACACTGAATGTCCAATCTCTGGTTACGCAGGAAGCAAGTATACAACCTGGTTCTTTAGGGAACTATAGCGATGGTACTTAAGGATTATAGCGGGATACTAAAGGGGTCCTGCTGGTTGTAAGTCAGTAGGGGGGGGGGGGGGTTTGGAGAGCCGTCAGCTGCATCCCATCTGGCCAACGATTCCTGGGGAGAATTCAGGTACAGAACACAGTGCCCGCAGGATCTTGATCCACAGATGAATACACAGATGAGTAGCTGTAGGCTGTAGGTCCACAACGAAGGAGAAGCGAGGCGGCCTCGGTCTGGGTTGAGCGCCGTCTCACCTGGGCTCCTCTCGGGGGTAATTCCAACACTCACCGGCGTTGGCTGTTATCCGCTCCACAAATCAAAGCACCCAAAGCAAATAGATATTCCATGCCATATAGGCTCAGCAGTCGTCCGGGTAGGTAATCCAATGTGCAGGTCCACTCGTCCTCGCCCAGAACTCCTCGGATGAAAGCACCACGCGTGGTCTGCCCAGCCTGGTTAAGACTCTAGATAACACGAGGAGGCGATGGGGGTGCTACTCACTTTAGAACTCGATACCGCACGATGCACCATACATAATAGACTATTATTAACTTAATAGAAATACGTCCCACTCGACGGTACAGTGCCAAACTATGACAATTCAGCTATGAATTTACACGAGGTCTCAATGCCTATTCTGGGGCCAAATAGGCCATACTGCACCACACGTGGGTCGTGGGTGAGGCTTCACGTCTGTTACTAGGTTGGAGGGTAAAGGACTAATGGACTAAAAGAAAGTTCTACTTTACTTGCGCCATATTTATATGCACGGTGAACAAATAGTACCATTCGTATTTCGGTAGCCGTATTCCTACGCGGAACCGGGGCTAGTTGGGACATGTTCGTCGGCACTATTGAACTTGACTCAAGGGGCTTGTCTGCTGGCGCCAGGTTCTTGTCCAATGAGAGAATGAACTATTATGGGCTGTAGTAGACTAAAGGGATATTCAGTGTATATGTACAAAGAATATACAAGGGATATCAAACGATATACAAATACTATTAAATATATATCCATAAATAAATATATATATTCGGTTTAATCTGATCCTTCACAACAGCACTACTAAAACTACCTAGCATGTCCTATATGCTCTGTAAATACTATGTACAGATACAGAGATGTCACACCATGTTACCTGTTTATTGCACTGTTGTTTTTTATTGGATTCTATTATATGTTGTACCACTGTATTTTTATTGGATTCTATTATATGTTGTACCCAGGGGAGGAAACTAACTTTTTGGCTTACCAGCCAACTGGCGGGTATCTGATTTTTTTTACCAGCCAAATAGATTTTTTACCAGACAAAAAAAATCGCTAATTGTGATAATTACTTCTTTGTACGTCTTCGTCTAAATTGATTTTCAATCATAGTAAATTAATCACACTGTCTCTACTCTTCAAAATATTACATCATTAAATCACATATTAACATGAAAGAGGGAACTATTCTGGACTGGGTTGGGCTGAACTGGGCAGTGAAAGATGCTGGGTTGGGCTGGTCTAGGTTATACTGAATGATGAATTGAAAATGAATTGAAAATGGGGGACCCTGATGTAAACAAGACGAAAGTCTTTCTCTGGTCTGCATCCCCTTAACAATTGTATGTATTGAGCCGTACTGTACTGTACCCATTCTGCAATCTGTTAAATAAAGTTTTCATTCATCACAGCTCAACTACTAGGAATGTGTGTCTGACTCTTAAGTGCAGGAAATATTCATCAGAAAGGGGGGACATGATGGAGGGAATGGAAAGAGCAGGTTTGACAGGAGCAGGGTTGAAGGGATTGATTGATTGAAACGTTTATTAACAGATTGCAGAATGGGTACAGTACAGTTCAATACATACAATTGTTAAGGGGATGCAGACCAGAGAAAGACTTTCGTCTTGTTTACATCAGGGTCCCCCATTTTTAATTCATCATAACATATTGGAGTGTGGAGGAAGTGGACAAGGCATTAAGCAAACAGGACTGAAATGGGGGACCCTGATGTAAACAAGACTAAAGTCCTTCTCTGGTCTGCATCCCCTTAACAATTGTGTGTATTGAGCTGTACTGTATTGTACCCATTCTGCAATCTGTTAATAAAGTTTTCAATCAATCAATCAATACTGGGTTGGGCAGTGAAAGAACCAAGCATTTCACTGTAATGTAATAGCTAAATAAAACAACTTGAACTTGACTTGTTACATTTGCACTCTGGTTGTATGCCAAATGTATTCTGGTTGTACTGTACTTGTAAGATGTGCTGTAAGATGACAATACATTGGAACCGAATCGACAACGCTAGGGGTTCAGCAGGTGTGTTCTGAATGCCAAATATGACAACATCACCGTTGTGAAGGGCATATGGGCGAGTGGTGATATGCTGGGAAACCCGGTAATAATAAAATGTCACTCGGCTGCATTTAAGCAAAGCCGCTCAGTATAGTCGTCCACTATGTTGAATGCGCGTTATGGTAGCTTGTTACATGCTAGGTAGCTAGTCAAGTCAAGTCAAGTCAAGAGTTTTAATTGTCACGGCATACAGGTATACAATGAAATGCGGGTTGACTTGTCATTCTCATCCGACTCGAAGGAGACGCGTCGCGTGCTGTTGTTCGCCCCCATGTCAGACCGCACCGATATCCGAAAGCGACGACTCTACATGCAATTATTTTCATCCACTCATGTGTTTTTGTAAGTTTGTCTACGTTGTCAAGCCGGCTGCCGGTGGCAGGAGTTAGTAGGTCTGCGCGCAGTGGTATGTCCACTTCCCCTAGATGGGCGTCATCTTCTAGAAAACGAGTGTTCATTGGAGGAGCTTAGAGCGCATCTGTACAACGATGATGTTCATTGGTTATGGTCTGATTATTATGTGGCGCAAATGGGAGGAATCAAGGGGGGAGTCAGAGTTCGGTTTGTGTCAGTGAGCGAATCAGCAGATTGCAGAATGATTTTTTTGTTTTGTTTTGTAATTACTAGTACTCGCCAGACTGGCGAGTGCTCTTCATGAATTACTCGCCAAACGTAAAAAATACTCGCAATTGGCGAGTAAAGTGGCCTAATTTCCTCCCCTGGTTGTACCACTGTATTGCACATCGTCGCGGGCAAGACCACCCGCATTTCATTGTATACGTGTATGCCGTGACAATTAAAACTCTTGACTTGACTTGACTTGTTGAACAGGTGACCCTGTTAATATGTGAACACACTGTTCATTGTCATTACAGGCTGAGAAAATAATTCATTCTTCACTCATATGTCACTAAGCATAGCTTTATAGGTTAATTAACCCCCTTAGTTGTGAGTGCACGGTACCTGAACACACATGATGTTCTCAACACAACTAACCAGATCATTTTTACACATGTAAAACAACAAACCGATTTGTATGGAGAGAGAAGCTATACCAGTGACCAGACAATTCACACACAACACGCGTCGTATCCTAAATGTATTGCAGCAACACCCGTTTTGGAAAACATCGTTATTACAAAACATTTAGAAGGGAAGGAAGAAGAAGTGTTTAAGGTCCGGTCGAGACCTACCTACCGTGAGCGCAGGCCAAGCGAACTGCAATCTGGCTAACAGGGCACCGACGTTAAACACAGCCGTTGACGCAGTCCTCGCCGGCCGGGCTCCCGGTAGGTTCGACTAACATCCTCTGTCAAAGATGACGTCGTAGTCAGAGTGTTTAAGGCATGTTATAGTCACAGAAAACGTTCAACAGTGTAGCATTAAGCTAACAGCCGTTCGGCTGATAGCAACAAGCTAACGTATACCAGCCTGGTAAACACAGCGAGCTAACGCCGCAGCTAACAGCTGCGCAGCTAACAGCTGACTGGCTAACACAGTAGTCCACAACTAGCACGCAAGCTAAGCAGCTATCACCTGAACTGCATACAATGACATAACAAGCCACACTTCAGACGCTGTCCCAATCCCTCCCCTAACAGGGAAAATAAAAAGAAATGTCAGAACACAGTTGTCAACGGTTATCCAGACATACACGGGGCCCTTTGAGCATGAACTTCTGATAAAGAAGATCCTATGCCCACATTTCCTCGTTAGGGTATACTTCCATTTGTATATGAAAGATGGGGCCTGCACGGGACAGAGAAGCATCCGCTCTAGAATCCCGGGATCACCAGGACCTAGTGCGGCCCACTAGATTAGCCATCATGGGCGTCAGACCAAGATCCCCCGACCGCCGTTTAAGCCGAGCAGAGGACCCTAGCCTGGAGTCGGCGTTTCGTAAATTGTTAGCTAACCCCCACAGCATCAACAACAACCAGAGCTCGCAAGCAAAACAGTACGTACCCAACCTGGAAACCACCGCTTCTCACAACAGTCGGTGCGTCCTACAGTCCAGCTGTGTTGCTGGAGGGTAACCCCATCCAGCCGCAGCAAGGAGGATTGTAGTTGGGAGGCATGTCAGCGGCGTGAGCTCCTAATACGAAAAAGCCGTTGAAGGTCGGAATGAACCAGACACTCCAGTAACGAAGACAATATCGCCGTATTTTCTCGAAAATAGTGAGAGAGAAAATAAAGATATGATGTCAACGTATCTCCTTGTTCTTCCTTTCCTCAGACTAAATATTTTTCTTCACGTCAAGTGGGCATGTGAGCAACACTAAGCTTGTGATGAAATTTGAGAAGGATATGAGTGTGTGGCCCCACCCCTGCTTATGTAGGTAAGCGGATGGGGGTGTGGCCAGATGAATGCTGGCATGTAAAGGTACATGGTGAAATTTTTTATTCAGTGTATATACGCTGAAGCGAGATATATGCAGACAGGTGCTGAGCAAGCCATAACGCTACAGAACTACACGTGTACCAGTTTCAGTTAACTAAACTGTGAACCAGTCTTAGTTAAAAAAAAATGTTTACCAGTCTATGGTTGACTAAATGTGTACCAATCTCAGTTGACTACATGTGAATTAGTCTCAGTTGACTAAATGTGAATCAGTCTCAGTTAACTAAATGTATTTATATTTACACTACCCCTCAGGTTTAGGCAATGATTCTCTCTCTCTCTCTCTCTCTCTCTCTCTCTCTCTCTCTCTCTCTCTCTCTCTCTCTCTCTCTCTCTCTCTCTCTCTCTCTCTCTCTCTCTCTCTCTCTCTCATTCACTCTGTTTCTATATATATACATATATAATACATCTATGAGTAAGACGCCCCTCCCCCAAGACCTTATGGAGGCTAATGACTATGTGTTAAAGGTCTTTGATGATGCAATATGACAAGATTGTGCCTCAAGAAAGCACCGCCCCCTTCCCCCCGCCCTGCCCGCCATTCAAAACTGTGCGTTTCTGCCATCTGGAAATGTACAGTATGTAATGATTTTTGGTTGTGTCAGAACCCCCTGCTTTCTAAGGATGTGTACGCAGCAAACTGGAGCTCTATAGCTGGCAAAGAGGAATGTTTTATTGTTGTTATTGTTTTTGGTAAGAAAATATATCTTGTTTTTGTGTATTTTCTGAACAGAGACCTTAAAAACCTTCCTGCTCCCTCTGGTGTGTTTAAATCTCCCTCTCCGTTGTCTGTTGTCAGACAGCGGGGGCTTTCCTAAATACGACTGTTTAAGATTTACTATGTCACATCTCTCTCTTCAGTAATCCTAGCCTGTCGACAGGTAAAATGTGTTTTACCGCCGTGGAAATGAAGCCGTCTCCATAACGGCACATTGAGAGGAAGCGTTTACGTGTAATAATCGGTTGTAATTGAGGCCCGTTGAAAGTAATACTCTGTGTCGAGGACTCCCGTCGTCTCTCCCTGACATGCACACCAGCAACCTCTGTTCCCACACACCTCAGGCCGACCGCTTTCCCCCAAAAACACATATTGATATTCAGAACCGTGTTGTTTTTTTTCTATATATAATTAAAAAGGGTCATATGACTGGTAAACCCTGTAGCAACAAATGGTCCAAACACTTAGAAAGGCTTTAATATGGGAGATAACGGCCAGGGGGAGGGGAGGGGGGGTGTTAGGAAAACCACCCTTTGAGTGGAAAGACGAGCCTCTGCCAAGTTTGGATGGAGGCCAGTTGCCCCAACAGCCCACTCAGCAAACCATGTTTTATCCCCTTTGATTTGAATTTGATTTAGTAATTTATGTTCATTTGATCCCAGGCCAAGATGTACTAATTTACTCCCTGCGGCGAAAGGCTGCACTTAATCACTTGGAGGTAATTGGCCGATAACAATGATAACAACGGGAGACGGAGCTTTTCTCATCGCTCCCAGCGCTCAGCGTCTCCACCGCGGATTGTGTTGTCGGTGAACGTCGGGTGCAGAAATATACTGTTACGTCCGGCTGATATCCTCCTGCCCTCAGAGACGGTGGGTTTTCCTTAACTTGAGCGAAAGGCATAACAAGATGGGGACACACCGACAGCGGAGGCAAACATGCAAGGTGCCAACCTGCTCATCGGGAGCAGTTAAGGGTTAAGTGTCTTTGCTCAAGGTTGTTGTCCTGGTTGTTACAATAGCGACTCCTACTGGTCAGTTGGGGCACCTATTCAGCAGGGGATCTGGGGGGAGATAGAACCTCTGCACGCTTTACGCTCTCCCAGTGAAACTCCAGCTGGCGACTCCACTCCCCAGAAAGACAGTAGCGTAGTCAGGAACGACAGTAGGGTGGTCTACGCCCTCCCCAGACTAACGGCAGGGTGGTCTACACCCTCCCCAGTCCCCAGACCAACAGTAGGGTAGTCTACACCCTCCCCAGACCGTCAGTATAGGGCAGCGCAATGACCAGGAAGAGAATTGGCATAATGACTAAATTAGGAACATGGGAGCAAAAAGAAAAAGGCAAAAAAATAAAACTTCCAATAATGATTTTGAGCTCCCTGGCATTACGCTCCCTGGCTTTACGCTCCCTGGCATTAAGCTCCCTGGCTTTACGCTCCCTGGCATTAACGCTTTCCGTGCCAGCCATGCGGTGCCTAGGAACCCCGTTGCGTGCCACCGCTATATTCAATGACAGAGCTCTCATATTTGCGAACGCATAAACTATATCTTAAATTATGGCTATGTGTCTAATATGGCCGTCGCTTATCAATGACTTGTTTGCAGTCAACATTGCCAAACGGATTGTTTTATAATCGATTCATTTCCGTTTTATACCATTTTGAAAAACGCTGGTTTTTTGAAAGTTTCAGAATTTTTTTTTTATTCTGTGATAAACGCCCTTTACTGGAATACACTGGAATACACAAAACATGTTGTAATTTTTCGGCCTATTTATGAATCGTTTTCAAATAAACACTAGATTATCGATAGTATATGTGTACTTATGCACGCTATAGAAGCGGGCTGAAAAATCTATTATCTTATTTCCTGATCGCACACACACACACACACATACACACATGTGGCACACGCTGATATATAGGTGAAAATAGCTCTGATTATCCCAAGACTGGTAAAATAGATTCCTTACCTCAGATCAGATGTTCTCCAAAAAGATTATTCCAATTCCTGATCGCCATTCCAAATATCGATCGCGTTTATTGATCCAACGCTGGGTACTGGAAACACATATTCTCCACTGTTCTGATGGTGGGCGATGACTTCAGTAGGCTCGGATTACATGCCTGACAAGTAAAATGTGGAAGCAGGACTTTTTTTTCTCCATGCGTTTCATTCAATCCAATCCAATGGGGTGCAGTACCATCCGGAGAGACGATAGGGGGCGGTATTTTCCCTGTTCGAGCTCAGACAGATCCCCATTGGTAACGTGAGGCTAGATTGATGAAAAATGAATGGAAATCGATAATAAAAAAAATAACGATTAAAAACGAGATCTCTCGTCGGCTGGCACTCAACGGTTGGCATGAACTAACGAGAAATCTCGTTGTTGGTACTGAAAGTGTTAAGCTCCCTGGCTTTACGCTCCCTGGCTTTACACTCCCTGGCATTACGCTCCCTGGCTTTACACTCCCTGGCTTTACGCTCCCTGGCATTACGCTCCCTGGCATTAAGCTCCCTGGATTTACACTCCCTGGCTTTACTCTCCCTCCCTGGCTTTACACTCCCTGGCTTACGCTCCCTGGCTTATGCTCCCTGGCTTTACACTCCCTGGCTTTACACTCCCTGGCTTTACTCTCCCTCCCTGGCTTTATGCTCCCTGGCTTTACTCTCACTGGCTTACGCTCCCTGGATTTACACTCCCTGGCATTACGCTCCCTGACTTTACGCTCCCTGGATTTACACTCCCTGGCTTTACGCTCCCTGGCTTTACGCTCCCTGGCTTTACGCTCCCTGGCTTTACTCTCCCTGGCTTTACTCTCCCTGGCTTTACACTCCCTGGCTTTACACTCCCTGGCTTTACTCTCCCTGGCTTTACTCTCCCTGGCTTTACGCTCCCTGGCTTTACACTCCCTGGCTTTACACTCCCTGGCTTTACTCTCCCTGGCTTTACACTCCCTGGCTTTACGCTCCCTGGCTTTACGCTCCCTGGTTTTACTCTCCCTGGCTTTACGCTCCCTGGCTTTACGCTCCCTGGCTTTACGCTCCCTGGCTTTACTCTCCCTGGCTTTACGCTCCCTGGCTTTACTCTCCCTGGTTTTACTCTCCCTGGCTTTACGCTCCCTGGCTTTACTCTCCCTGGCTTTACACTCCCTGGCTTTACGCTCCCTGGCTTTACGCTCCCTGGCTTTACGCTCCCTGGTTTTACTCTCCCTGGCTTTACGCTCCCTGGTCTTACTCTCCCTGGCTTTACGCTCCCTGGTCTTACGCTCCCTGGTTTTACTCTCCCTGGCTTTACGCTCCCTGGCTTTACGCTCCCTGGTTTTACTCTCCCTGGCTTTACGCTCCCTGGCATTAGCCTGGGAGTCTGTTTGTGTTTCTGCCGGAGGCCTCAATGACGTGACCGTGTAATTATCTCTTTTAGTCACAGTTGTTTGACTCAGCATCTCATTAGCACTGAGGAATACAAACACTATTAACTGCAGGCATTTCCCATTGTCATCAGTTCACTTTAGTGTATCGATGTTCGTTTGCTTGATGTAACGACACAGAGATCTGTCTTGCCGAGTTCTTCAAAGACTTGCGTGTAAATATTGTTGAATCATTTTGACTGCCAAGTGATTCAGCTGTAGGTCTAAACTGAAGGGTCTTTAAGATCCGCCACTGGACCCTCATACTGACCACTGATGTAAGATTCAACCACAAGATAACCACGAGCAGCGCACAAAGTATTTACCTGCAAAGCAGTACTTTCAGTTTCACTGCGGTACTGAAGTCTGGTCGTTTATAATAGACTATCATTCATCCATGCAATGAATTAAATACATGGATTTCTCAAAACCATCAGCAGCTCCACACCAGCATCTCTGTAGTTGTCAGTATCTCAAACTAAAGATCGAAACCGAAACGGAGGTGTGTGTGCTTTTATTAGGTCTGACATTGGTTTTAATATTAAATCCGATCTTGTTCATGACGTGGTAGAAGCGCTATGGCTTGATATTCTGTTACCCAAGAGCAAACCAATTATTTTTGGAGTCTGTTACAGGCCACCAGATCAGGGCAACTTTTATGATGATCTAGACTAGAGGAGATATGTTCCAAGTGCATGGATTTTGAGAAATATGAAGTAGTTGTCATGGGAGATTTCAACACGGATTTACTCAAAAATAGTACTGGATTAAAATCCCTCCTGAGCTATTGTAAATGGTTTGACCTGCACCAGCTCATCACTGAACCTACCAGAGTTACCTCCCTTTTCTCAGACCATAATCGACTCAATACTGGTCTCTGATAAACCAAGGATAATAAACAGCGGCGTTGTTCATTATGCACTCAGTGATCACCTTGCAATCTTTTGTACCATAAAGGTGCAGAGGGGTCATTTTGAGGGTCACAACAACATCAAAATCAGATCTTTCAAAAATGACAGCAAGGAAATGCTCCTAGATGGTTTAAGGGATGTGGACTGGTCTCATGTAATGCACTGCAAAGAGGTTGAAAAAACATGGGCAGGTTTTAAAACAACATTTCTTAATGTGGTTGACAGATTAGCACCCATGAAGATGGTCAGGATAAAGCAGAGGACACAGCCCTGGATCAATGATGACATATTAAAAGCTATTAAAATAAGCAACAATTATTTTAAACAATTTAAGAAGTCCAGGACCAGGCTTTTTTAGATTTCAAGAAACACAAAAACGAGGTAAATAGATTGCAAAAACTCTATCTGAAAAGTTACCAGCTAAACCCAGTATCAACATAGAGAGTGAAATCCAGAAATTCTACCTAAAGATCAGGGTAGATGCTTTTTCTTTCCTAGGAAAGTGACTGAGATGGATGTCCAGGAAAAGCTTAAAGGCCAACTTGCAGGTTGTATTTTTGTTCAATAAACAATGTGGACTAGGCCAACGGTGACTTTCATGAAGAAGAAAAAAAAATATTGAAATTGACCCAGTTTTAGCGTTTTTATCAAACATTTTGTCTGCCCAACACAATCACCACGCACGTGGATATTTTAATCAATGGTTCATAACGTGCACGTGTAATCGAAATGATGTCGTCCCGGCAGGTGCAGGGCACCTGAGAGTCACACACACAGAGAGTCTGAGAGTCACACACAGCTAGTGGCAGGCAGAGAGCCTTGCTACTACTAGCCGAGGAGTAATGAATGAAAATGTATCTGTTTCACCTAACAACACTATTGCTCCGTGATCATAGCCATCCATCTCTAAAGCCAACCACTATTTGTAAAAGCCACAACCATGTTACCATATTTGTACTAATGAAAATCATTGTGTCGTTGTACATATTGTGTATACACTGTTAGAAGCTAGCTAAGTTAGCTAACGTAGCTTAGCTTAGCTTGGTAGCCGAAACTCATAACATCACCCGATTTAAAATGGTTCTCTCCTCTTTGTATACCTTTGTCATCACAAGTATTCTGCCAAGGAACTTATGGACACGACAATAGTAGTAGTTATAAGGTGTTTGAGCTTGTAGCGTTAGTTAGCTCATAGCTATTGTCACTGATGCACCGAGTGCAGCTAAAGGGGCTACTATCGTATCAACATGCCGGGGCTTGCTAGCCGGCAGGATGTGTGTGCAGCAGTGCTTTGCCTCACAGGTCTGAGAAGAGGACCTACCCATTTTACTCGTTCCCAAAACTCTTTTACATGCACGACAGTAGACATAATGCTAACGTTAGCGGGGTAACGTTAGCCAGAGCAATATAGCCAGCTTGGTACTATGACCCGGGGATAAGGCGACAGCCCACCAGTAGCGCTGCTGTACTGAACAACAGGCTGCCTAGTGATGAATGTAGTTCTTTTTTTTACGACATTAAAAACATTATAACTACCTTGTTTCAACCAGTTGTAGCTGGTCCATCAAAGTCTCCCGACGATTAAACCCATTTGCGTCTTGTAAGGCGTCCATTTGGATCAAGGAAATAGCTTTCTGCACTCGTCAAAACTCCTTGTAGTGGATCAGAAGTAGGGGAAAGATACCCCACGTGACGTCGTGGCCCTGATAGCTCTGATAAGCTTTTTTGATTCGCGCGTGCATGTTATTCGTGCATGGACCTTTTTACCCCTTTCGGAGTGGCATTTCCGGCGTCAAATGGGGGGGAAAAAATTATTAAATTAGATACCAATGATGTAAACTACCCATAATTGAAGAGTAGGGTTTAACCTGCAAGTTGGGCTTTAAAGGGGACATGCATTGCTATTCCTAGCACTATTTGGGCAACTTTACACAATTCCTGTGAGTCTATTGAACACATCTGTACTTTTTTTTTTCAAAAAGATTCATTGTTTTATATTTCTTATCAAGTACTCGAAAGCATCATTTTCCAGCCTCAGGATTTCAGGCTATTTCTGGATGGGCTCCGGCGCTCCGCCTATACTAGCAGAATGCTTTGAGTGACAGCCACCCACCAAATAGCTCTGGCCATACTACTCTACTAACGCCAAAGTGAACCTAATACTAGAGCTGCCGCGGTATTGATGTTTTCCTTACCGCACAAATTTGCGAAATATTTCCTACCGCTGCGGTTATTACCATTAAGTTTGAATGCATTTTTTATTTTTTTTTGTAGTCTACTCTTTATAGCATATAGCCTGCCTCTAGTCTAAATGTCTATCTTTAGAGGATGACTTTGCAGCATGAATATTGTTTGGGATTCGGCAAGCACGCATTCGTTATTGAAAGTGAAACACGGATTCGAAGTCTCCCCTCTGGTCGTGCGCCGTTCACTCTGTGTCGCGGGCAGGGGTGGTAGCGGCGCACCCGGCGGTTACCCCCCCGACCCTTTCTTCTTCTTCTTATTATTATAACGTTACTGCTTATGATTACAAAGGCATTCGTTTTGTGGCATTAACGTTATATAGTTACACGTTCAATAACATCAGCGTATTTACCGGACCATAGCAAGGCAAGCATTACTTAATTCATATCTCAGTTCCTTTCTTTGCTCAGAGCGTGCCGAGTTGTGCCCATTCTGCGGTCTGTTAATAAAGTTTTCAATCAGACAAGTGTATAGAACAAAGGGCTTTTATTATAACATTTGTTGCAGTAAAATCATTATGCCTCGTTTAGTACTCCTGAGGAGCGACGGTAATCCACTCCGGCGGGAGCTAACGTATTAGCCGTGTTGTGTGCTCTGATCAATGGCTGACATTCAGGAAGTAAAAACCTAATACGCGCTTGCCGATTGGTGGTAACACACTGCAGGACGCTCCAACGTGTGACACGTCTCTCTTCTGACCAATCAGTGGTCTGCAGTGTTTCACGTGACTTTTCTGGTACCCAATAGGGTCGCTTGGAACCTCGACAGAGGAGTAGGGTATATCTGCAGAGCCGCAAGCCCAACGAGAGCAGGGTACTTTATTATTATTATAAAAAACAGCGGTGACGCGGTATTCAGCCTAACTCTGCGGTGGGCGTGATGTAACAGCGATACCGCGGTAATGCGGTAATCGCGGCAGCTCTACCTAATACACAAACAAATATGGCTCAAGCATACGTTTTCGAATACAATACAATCCACAAAGGGATGACACCGAAGCAGGTACCCATGTCATATGATTTTGGGAAAACAAATGACAGGAAGAATAAGATTGCTCTCCCAATCCGTCTAACACACACACACACACACACACACACACACACACACACACGGCACTTGTACTAACGACGTTAGTTAGGAACATAATCATTAACACTTTGGTTGCCATGGGTTAAATTCATGATATACCATAGGTTGCCGGCTCTATTTGTCTATGGAGAAGTACCCCTTCTTTGCATGGCTATAACTTTTTAACTTCTATTGCTACATTGCCATTATTAGGGCCCATTCAAAGTCCTATATGTATTGTTCATTGTGTAGCAACGTTAAACTTTTTCATTCACATATTCATAGTAAAGTATGGTCTAATGTATAAGTATGTTTTCATCTCTTTCTGCAGCTTTCTCCAGAACGTGATCTATAGCCCCAAATACATTATATTGATGATGCAATACAGTTTTATGGCAATCAGCGCGATATAAAAAATTCCAACTAGACGTACTTCTAGAAGTTACTACACGTCATCTGATGTTGACCGGATGGGCTAGGGGGCGTTTATAATTCCGTGGGCAGCGTTATACCAATAATCTAATGTGGGTCAAATGTTGATAATAGCAGTTAGTATCGAAGACGGTAATTTTACACGCTAAAACTCACCCCAGTCTCCGCGCGCCGTTGGGCGATCATCGTAGAGTAGACATTTTATCATTATGGGATGTAGATTTAACCGGTCCATCTCCAGCTTGTATAATGGTATATACGTCCAAATCATGTTGTTTATCGAGTTATTGGCAATCGATCGCTGTGTATTGTGACGAGCTAGAATGCCGGGACCTATAGCGAGTGCCCGGAAGTAATACGGCCGTCCAGCACAACCTCTATGCCACTTCCTGTTAAGCGATTGCGCCGATCGGCCACCAGATGGCGCTCCTGAACCGCCAGAGAGCTCAGTGTGTCTTCCTGGTGGATCTCAGGCCAGCGGAGGGGACATATGAATCCGATCGCAGATTTTTGAAATATTGATATAAGGGCGTAAAGTGTCCTCCGGCAACTTGAGCATGGCCGGGAATGACGCTTTTAAGCGTTTCCTGGCAGCCAAAGTGTTAATTTGCAATACACACAAGTAGGTCTACATATATACAACTAAGCACAGAGCTAAGAACGTTAGCTAAGCTAGCTTGCTCTCTCAATCCGTCTAACACACACACGCACGGTGCTTGCACTAACGACGTTAGTAACGTTAGATTTTCTTGGCGCAATAAACAGAGCTAAGATCCCCCCCCCCAAACACAAACAAGGAACATAATCATTCATTTGCAATACACACAAGTAGGTCTACATATATACAATGAAGCACAGAGCTAAGACCGTCTAACAAACACACACGTGCGCGCGCACACACACACACGGTGCTTGCACTAACGTTAGACTGTCTTGGCGCACACACATGGAAGAGTACCATGATACACAAACGGATGAATGAATGAGGTCCTACTGCTAATTAACTAATTATGACGTACTGTATGTACTTACTGATTCGATGCTTTATTTCAGTCTCAAAGACTTACAGGCTAGTTCCCTTCTTCTTTAGCAACAGCCAGGAAATCACGGAAGCATAAAGTCCCTCGTCTTTGCAAAAATCCAAAAACGAACTTAGTCCATTGCTGGCGAAGCACGGCATCCTCAGGAAAAATTTGCAACGACGTATTAGCAGCTTTGCAGCCAGGAACAGCACATGGCCTGCGTGTTTTGCTCATATTATTTACGTTAGGCTAAGTCACTGCACTTCTTTGGTCTGCTCTAGGTAGATTGTGGGCAGGCATTGGCTCCAACCACAGAGCCAATCAGATCACAATCAGCTCCATCAAGTCCTAGTTACCTCACCTTGCGAGTCAAATCAGAATGACCTAATTCACTGGAGGAGGAAATTGTCTCAACTGAATTAGAGCAATCCGCCAATATGGTATTTAGAGACACAGACCCATTGATACTAACCCCTATTACTATAAAACAATGCTAAACACTGGGGAAAAAAGCCATTTATAATGCATGTCCCCTTTAAACAACTTAACACCTCAAGGGCTACTGGATTAAATAATATCCCCGGTAGATTTTTGCAGGATGCTGCAGGAATCATTGCCCCATGTGTAGCTCATTGCTCATTGCTAGCCTAGCCATAGAAACAGGAACATTTCCAAGCTAAATTAAATCGGCTAGAGATATTCCTCTCCACAAAAAGTGAAACAAACTGGAACCGGGTAACTACAGACCTATTTCCATCCTGAGTGTCCTTTCAAAAACCATTGAGAGGCTTATCTATGAGCAAATCGACATGTATTTCTCCACTAATAACCTTATGTACAATTATCAGTCTGGTTTCAGGAGGTCCCACTCCACAGACACCTGCCTGCTGTTCGTCACAGATTACATCCAAAAAGAGGTAGACAAGGGACATTTCTGTGGAATGGTAATGTTAGACTTCCAGAAGGCATTTGATTCAGTGGATCATGGCATCCTGTTAATGAAGCTTAGGGCTCTAGGCTTCAGTGAGGCAGCTCTGAAATTAATTAGTTCCTACCTAACAGGGAGACAACAGGTGGTATATATAAATAGAGTACTCTCCAGTCCTCGGACAGTAGAGTGTGGGGTCCCTCAAGGGAGTGTATTGGGTCTGCTCCTCTTTCTCCTGTATATCAATGACCTGAAAGCAGCTTGCTCATGTGACCTTTTTTTGTATATGCGGATGACTCCGCCTTACTAGTGTCTCATAAAGAAAAACAAGTGGTTGAGCAGACATTGAGTGCAGAACTAAAAAAGGTTAGTAACTGGCTAGGGTACAACAAGCTGTCCCTCCATGTGGGGAAGACTGAGTCCATCTTATTTTGGTCAAAGGTCAGGCTCAGAAAATCGCCAGGTTTTACCGTTAGAATAGGAGATACTGTTCTCACCTACAAGAAATCAGTGAAATATCTTGGTTGTGTCCTGGAAAACAGCTTATCAGGGGAAAGCATGGCTAGGGTGACCAAACGTCCTCTTTTGCCCAGACATGTCCTCTTTTCACGCCCTGTCCGGGGCGTCTGGGGAGGTTTTATAAATAAAAAATTTAAAAAGAAATGTCCGGGTTTCATTGTTTTTCAGTTTCAGTTTCACGGCACTTTGTGAGCGTCTGAAGGCTCGGGCAATTTTTTTTGCCAAACATATAAATTACAGAATGAAAGCGCTATTTGTTGCTGTTCGAATGCCACCTGACTCAACAAAATCTGTGCCTCGGTTCTCGAGTTACATGCCGATATGTCAGGCGTGCAACTTTTTATGCACGTGTCAGATTATCACCCCGGACTCCCGAGGCTCCAGAACTGTCAATAATTGCAGATTGCGAAAATGATTGGTCAGCGTTGTAACTTTGTGGTGTCTCCATTAGGCCTGTAGGCGGAGCTCTAACCTAGAGCATGGGTTACACCGGGCTGGATGGGCCCTGTGTGACACACCAGGTGGAGTGGATGACTGAGCAAGGTAGCTCTTGGTATGGATGTGAATAAAGACAGACGCTGGTACTAAAGTGTCCATTACTCATTCTTACTACGACATAACATATTGGCGACGAGGATGTCGATGTTGAACCTAAGCCAACCGGCACCTTTTCTTCAAAACGGCGGAGAGCCAGCCATTCCATTCACGGCATGGATCCGCTCGTTCGAAAATTACCTACTAGCCATGTCCGAGAAGGAGCTACCTGACGCGCGCAAGTGTGCCCTGCTCGTCCATTGTTTGGGAGTGGAAGGACAGAGACTTTTCTATACAATGACTGTGGCAGATGATAAGTACGCCACAGCTTTGTCAGTTATTAGAAAGTTCTTTACACGGAAAGTTAATGTAGTGGCGGAGCGCTACCGTTTTCGTCAACGTAGCCAACGCAATGGCGAGAGCACGGACCAGTACGTTGCCTCCCTAAAAGAGCTAGCTACAACTTGTGAGTTCGGGGGGATGGAAGAGGAAATGATCCGGGACCAGCTGGTTGAAAAGACCAACTCAGCACGCATCAGGGAGCGATTACTACTGGAAGTTCCACTGACACTGACCAAGGCTGTAATGATCGCTGCTCAGATTGAAACTGCGGTGTCGGAGGCAAAAGTCATGCTTCAGGGACAGCCGGAGAGCACGGTAGAGGCGGTCCAGTTTTCACGCTCGCGACAGTACAAGTCACAGCGGGGTAATTTTAATGCGTCACCGCAACCCTTGCCTACACAGTCTATGCAGGGTAAGACATGTTACAGATGTGGCTCTCCTCAACACATCGCCAGCTTTGATGGATGCCCTGCTAGTGATGCACTATGCAACACATGTAAAAAGAAGACATTTTTCAAAAGTGTGTCGGGGTTCTAACAGAGTGAGTGAGGTAACCGAGTCTGAGACTGTACCTGAAGTGACTGTATTGTGCATGGTAGATGGTGCACGTTCGGTTGAAAAGATAGTGTGTACAGTGCAGGTTAGCACAGATGAACGAGACGGTCAGGACATTGAGCTCGTGCTAGATACAGGTTCAGCTGTGTCTACTTTGCCCAGAGCGAGTTACATGCAATTATTCCCTAATGCATCTCTTACAACACCAAAGCTAAGTCTAGTCAGCTACGGAGGTAATGCAATCCCCGTTCATGGATGCTTGAAGGCTAGTGTAGCTTTTGGTGACCGCTGCACTGACGCAGAAATTTACATTGTGCAGAATGGGTCTCCAGTGTTAGGGAGGGACCTGTTTACTGCGTTACAGATGCAGATACTAGACGGCAAGGTCACGTCAGCTCAGTGCAACCAGACAAATTCAGTTGCAACCAGTGTTGAGAAAAATACACTTGGGTGTGCAAAGGCATTCACACATAGGGTGAAAATACGTCCAGAAGTCAGACCTGTACAACAACCACTACGTAGGTTGCCATTCTCAGTTAGAGCAGCTGTATCCCAGGAGATAAAGAGACTGGTAGAGCAGGACATAATCGAGCCTGTAGAGGCATCTGAATGGATCTCACCCATAGTCGTTACTACAAAGAAAAACGCAGAATTACGCCTCTGTGTGGACCTGAGGGAGCCAAATAAGGCAGTAGTCATAGGTGGGGTTTCCACTACCCCACATGGAGGAACTGTTTACAGAATTGAGGGGCACTGTTTTCGACATTAGACCTTCAGAGTGCTTATCACCAGGTTACACTACACAAGGACAGCCGTAGCTTGACGACATTCATTACTCATGATGGACTGTTTCGCTTTAAGAGAGTGCCGTACGGACTGGCATCGGCACCCAGCTGTTTCCAACGGATGATGTCAATAATCCTTAAAGGTCTGTTGGGGGTCCAGTGCTATCTCGATGACATCATTGTCACAGGTACATCAGTGGAGGAGCACGACAGGAACCTGACTGCGGTGCTGCGACGCATAGACGACGCGGGGCTCAAGCTCAACTACTCCAAGTGTCATGTCAGGAAAACAGAGCTGACTTTCCTGGGGCACACAGTGTCAGCAAAAGCACTACAACCTGACGCATCTCACGCTGCTGCTGTGTCTGAGCTACCCCCACCTACAGATCTCATCAGGCTGAGGTCATTCCTGGGGCTCACAGGGTAGTATTCAAAATTCATCCCAGACTACGCCGTTGTCGTGGAGCCGCTGCGAGCGCTGCTCCGAGGGTCAGCAACATTCGACTGGACTCCTGAGGCTCAGCAGAGTTTTGAGGCAGTTAAAGGACTCATAGTTGATAGCCCTGCACTCTCACTGTTTGACCCTGAGCTGCCCACGGTCGTCACTACAGACGCATCGGACTACGGTCTGGGCGCCGTCCTCACCCAGATGCATCCGGATGCCTCAGAAAGGACTGTGGCGTTTGCCTCCCGCACGCTGTCCCAGGCAGAGAGAAAATATTCGACTGTGGAAAAAGAGGCGCTGGGCTGTGTGTGGGCAACGGAAAAGTGGAGGACATACCTGTGGGGAAGACACTTCACACTACGGACAGACCACAGTCCCCTGACCACACTGCTCTCTTAAAAAGGTCAAGGTAGAGCGGGCATGCGCGTGGCCAGGTGGTCCGCTAGGCTAATGTCATTCTGCTATGACATTCAGTACAAGCCCGGCGGAGAAAACGTCACTGCGGACTGCCTGTCCCGTCTCCCACTACCCGGCTCAGAACCTAGCCAGGAGGAGGACGTGGAAGTGGTAGCCCTTGTCTCTAATCTCTCAGCTATCACGGCGGCGGAGTTCAAAGCTGCATGCACTGCCTGCCCGGTGCAACTGAAACTACGTGAGATACTCACCTCCAGATGGCCTAAATCCGAAAAGGATCTAGACCCGGACCTACGGATGTTCTTCAAACTACAGAACGAACTCTCTCTACACAATGACTGTGTTGTGCGAGGCCCATATAGACTGCTCGTCCCAGAGAGTCTACAGCCCAAACTGATCTCCCTGGCTCACGACACTCACCAGGGAAATGTGAGGACAAAACAGAGACTCAGAGAAGTATACTGGTGGCCTGGCATGGATGCCCAGGTTGAGTCAGCTATCAAAGCATGCAACACATGCCAGTCACATGACAAGTCAGCAGTCACACGCACCTCTCCACTGCAGCCTGTGCCCTATCCTACTGGGGCTTGGGAGAAACTGGCAATTGACGTGGTGGGGCCCTTTGATAAAGCGCCCCTGGACTGTCGCTTTGCAATCACACTAATAGACTACTACAGTAAGTGGCCTGAGATAGCTTTTGTGCCACAGGTTACATCACGGACTGTGACAATATTTCTATCTACAGTTTTCAGCAGAGAGGGCAATCCGAAAGAGCTCGTCTCTGACAATGGCTCTCAGTTTGTGTCTCAGGAGTTTGAGGCGTTTCTCCAAGACAGGGGCATAGTGCACAGGAAGTCATCTGTGTATTATCCACAGGCAAATGGGGAAATAGAATGCTTTAACCGCAGTTTGAAAGACAGCTTGCAGACGGCCTCGCTGGAAGGCAAGCAATGGAAGGAGTTTACAACAGACTTCTTACAGGCCTACCGGTCTACTCCTCACTCTGCGACACAGCACTCACCAGCAGAACTGTTGCATGGTAAGCCTATGCGCACCAAACTCCATGTGGCTGGATCTCAGATTCCACAAGCCACACCACACTCGTCGGAGGACATAGCCGCCAGAGTAGCCGTGCAACAGGACAGAAGCAAGGCGTACACGGATCAAAGGCGAGGTGCGAAGAGTGTGTCATTCCCATGTGGCTCATACGTTCGGGTTAAGAAACCTGGCATTCTTCCTAAGGCTCAGTGCAAGTTCTCCAAGCCACTCAAGGTGGTGGGACAGAAAGGGCCGCACACCTACATGCTGGCTGATGGACGCTGTTGGAATGCTTCCCATCTGGCACCGGTCTCTCTTTGGAGAGGAGAGGAGGACGGCGAGGGGTCGCCTTTGGACGGTGACATTACAGCAGGGCCACCTTCTGACACACACACAGAACCTGTAAGACAGGCCAGGCCGAGACGAGCACCTGTGTGGACTCAGGACTTTGTGATGAGCCACTGAGAAAAGTGTTATGTAATATTGATATTAGTAATGCTGAAAGGTGAAAGAGTTAACGGGTCTGGTTAATTATAATTGTGGCAGACTTGAATGCTAGTAATGCATAGAATTGAAATATGTATACAAATGTTTATTCTGTTTTTCATAGACAGGAATAAGAACGGTAGAGTAAATGTTCTTTTTACTGTTTAGCTTTAATGGACTCTATCTTAGTTATAACTTAAGAAAGGTAAGAGTAGCCTACACACTTTTAAATGTTCTTTACTGTTTAGCCTTAATGGATTCTAAGTTACAGTTATAACCAGCCATGTAAGTGTTGTCTTATTGAGAAGGATATGTGGTGTCTCCATTAGGCCTGTAGGCGGAGCTCTAACCTAGAGCATGGGTTACACCGGGCTGGATGGGCCCCGGTGTGACACACCAGGTGGAGTGGATGACTGAGCAAGGTAGCTCTTGGTATGGATGTGAATAAAGACAGACGCTGGTACTAAAGTGTCCATTACTCATTCTTACTACGACATAACAAACTTGTAGCCAACAATGAGTGTAGCTTTCCAGTGATATCCCATGTGGGGGTGTGCGAATCAGGGATCTAGGTGAAAATTTACAAGCGAAGACAGGATGTGATAGAAATTCCGAACATGCAAATGTTCTTGGTATCTGATTCTAGGGACATCTATGGATCTCAGGGAATGTATTCCCAGTGTCAGAAATACTGTGTCTGTTACTAGGCTTGAGTAAATTGTAATGAACCAAATGAGAATATCAATTCAATAATTGTTTTATATTTTTTTTGACTATGAATAACACCATGCTAAAATTGACCAGACCTGAAAAATCTAAGCAAATGAATAAAGGGCAGATGATTAAACAGAAGGTTTTGTACTAGATACAGTACTGAATTCTGCCATCCGGACACAGGCAATTTGAAATATGATTATAGAATATAAAATATCAGGCCTAAAATGGTTATGCGATTAAAATGTGATTAATTAGATTAATTAATTACAAATCCTGTAATTAATTAGATCAAAAAAATTATCGCCTGACAGCGCTAAAATATATATATTATTTTGGAATATTGCAACTACTACACAAAAACTTGAGTACACAAGTTCAAGTTCAACTCAAGTTCAGCCCCATGTTACTCATTAGCACTAAAAGTGATTTTTCTTTATTGTGTAAGAAACTTCAGAATGTTATCTTTCAAAAGAGACCAGGCGTATGCATGTGCTATAAGCATAAAGTATAAAGATAAGCTTTGCAAAAAAAGTATGCAGTCCTCAAGTTCAAGTAAAACAAATGGCCGCTTTTCTGGGTGCATGTTAAGAGGTTACATTTGGGATATTGCAACCACTACAGAAAAATGTGAGTACACAAGTTCAAGTTCAACTCAAGTTCTAAAAGTGATTTTCCTTTTTTGCACTCATTCTGAGACCTCAAGATTGCAATGCCGGCCGAATCCTGCTATGTGGCAGTATCGCCTACCATTTGAAACCTTATTTCACACTGTGTTACATTTTATATGGTCCGGGCGGAGAAATGGTACCCGGGCAAGTGAAAGGCTTCATTCGAGCCACTTGGAACGCGTCCAGCACACATGATGCATAGTTTGTCCCATTTCATGTCAGGGACCCGATGGACATCAATACTGGAAATCGCGATCAGACAATTGGAATATTCATTTTGGAATACCTCCTAGCAAAGGTAAGGACTTCTTCTTCTTCTGGCGTGTGTCTTTAGACCTACAGCTACGTTGAAGCAAGCCAGGCCAACGTTTCATCGTCCAGTTCCATCAGACCGCGTTCTCCATATGGTGGCCGGTGATTGGGGCAACTGGTGATGATATGTTCCACAGTCTGTGCAGGGGCTCCACACTCGCATGAGGCACTGTCCTTGAGGCCCCACCTCTTCATTGAGGCACCGTAGCGTCCAACGCCAGTCCTTAGGCGGTTGAGGGTTGTCCACTGCTTCCGGGGCAAGTCCTGACCAGGGACGTCCAGAGGGTCATTGATGAAGAGGTGCAGCCTGGATGGTTCTGCTGACCTCCACTGGTCCCTCCATCTCGTCCTGACCCGGGAGGCCTTGGAAGTGTCAGATGGTGTTGTGTGGAGTAGCCTGTAGGCTTGCATGGAAAAGGGGCACCGTGACTTTAGGCGCACACATCGTGGTGTATTTGTGGTGGTTTTGTGAAGGAGGTGGGATGCACTCATCTGTGCCTTGCGGGAAAGGGCCAGTGTGGCTGCTTCTCGTCTGATGGTAGCCGGGGCAATACCAGCGAGTACGGGCAGTTGGTTTACCGGTGTGGCTTGTAGGCAAAAGGTAAGGACTATATGACATCAATCCTACTTTGATCCTACAATGATTTCACATCGATCGCAACGATCATATGTCACATACTCCAAAACGTATGCCGTTGCTGACAATCAGAGCATCACAAAACGACCCCCCCCCCCCTTTGATGCCTTCATGATGAAACATAATACCTATTATATACCATTGATTTGGAAATAGTATCATGTCCAGGCGAGCAACGCAAACGACTTTCACAAAATGCACATAGTGCTCCATAACTCAGCTTCCAGGAATTAGCCCGGATCACTCTGAAACTATACAATATTCACCACGGGATAACACGCAAACATATACATGATACAATTAACTCTTTTTTACATGTTGGACGAGAGATAGTGACTGTCAAATGAGCCATAGTATTGTCTCCATAGCTATAATATAGAATATAGATATAGCTCTGCAAACATCGTGACGCATCGTGAAAATGCCTATCTTTTAAAGCGTGGCCCATTGACAGCAGGGATGGGGATACACGCTGGCTCTGAATGAGTTAAGTGGTTAAAACAATAAGGCATCTTTGAGTAAACTTGGAGTAGAGATTCAAGATTCAAGAGGTTTATTCATCACATACATACACAAGACATATAGTGAAATGAAGGTGGCCATGCCCGCTTCGATTGTGCAAAGTATCATTAAGTATCTTGAGGCTGGGGCCAGCATGTCCTCTTTTTTGGAAATTTCAAAGATCAACAACAGGACTAGATACCTAGCCAGAATCACCTAGTTTATAGATCAGTTTGATGAAAATACTTGCTGGAGCACTTATACAGTGTCACTATGACTATGCGTGTGGCTCCTGGTTCAACATCGCCCCCAACAGTCAAAAAATAAAACTACAGACATCACAAACAAGCTAGTCAGGGTAATACTAAGGCTACCTGCCCGAACCCACCTTGACCCATCACATTTTGAGAGCATGAGATGGCTAAAGGTGGAAAACAGAGTCAACCAAATAGGGATGTGCCTAGTTCACTGAATTGTGCACAGGGTAGTACCAGTGTACTTCAATGACTACTTCAACCGTGTCAGGGACACCCATGCTTATTCAGCAAGGCGTGGCTCAACTGACTTCGTGCCAGTCAGATTCAGGAGTTGTATGGGGAAGGAGTAATTTTTATATTCTGCAGCTGTCTTTTGTAACAGTCTGCCCAGTGACCTGAAAATAGTGAACAGTGCTGTTAGATTCAAGTCCAGCCTAAAGACATGGCTCAAAAGGGACTATAATTAACCTAGATATTCATCTAAAGGCACCTTTAATTTTTTTTATGTGCATGTTATGTCTATGTGATGTGTTGTGATGTCATGTGTCTTTACGTGTCTGTATGATGCATGTCTGAACACCTCGTTCCCCTACCCCCCCTACAAGGACCACAATGGAAATAAGCTCTGAGCTTTTTTGTGTCTATCCTTGGCAGTATTTCCAGACTGTGCCTCTGTCACATGTTATTTTATATATTGTCAATTATATAATCGCTCGTCACCAACGCGAGAGACACTGGTATCGAATCCGGCTGTCAGCGTTGCCTCCGGCTTGGGCCGGCCATCATACTGACTCAATTGGCAGAGTCAGCGGGAGGGAAGTCGATGGGTGGTAATCTGGTCGTTGTAAACAGCGACTCCTACAGGTCGGTCAGGGCGCCTGCACAGCAAGGACAGGAGATGGCGAGAGTAGTGTGAGCCTCCCACACATTACACCTCGCCAATGAGAGTCCGCGCTGGCAGGTGAAAAGATGTGGCTGGCTGACTCTGCATGTATCGGAGGGGACATGCGATAGATTCTTCAACCCTCCCTGCGAGCAACGATCAAGACAGGGGGGGGGGAATTGGCATGACTAAATTGGGATGGGAGAAAAACAGAAAAATAACTATATGAGAGAACAAGGTATTTTTCCTCCCTCCATCTCATCTCTCACAGTTTGGGAACCGCTGCTCTGGATCAATACTGTGACATAAACACATGAGGATCAGGCTGTGATCAGTTTTTACAGGCTTCAATGTGTTGTATTCCATATAGGCTCCAACAAACCATTCTATGTTTTGTTATCGTTCATCTTCTTCAACAGTAGCATGTTAGGGGTAACGGATAGTATTTGATGCTGGTCGATCTGATTTGATTCTATAGGGATCTTCAGTGCTTGTACCGGTAATTCATTGATTTCTACGGGACAAAGCAGAATTATCTTGTATTGAAAGATAATTAGGGTTATCATCCACCATTGTCTGGCATCATACCAATACATTCTTTATTAGATGCTTTATCTATAGGTTTTCGGTTTATAAAAAAGTACAGTATAAACCCGCCCCGCCCAGCCCAGCCCAAGGCCATAATGAAAAACCAAATGATATATATATATTGTAGATAATATGTTCATTGGTCGTGACACGGTCCTCGTTGGTCTCGACTGCGGCTGGAGAGAGAGAGAGAGCTCCACCTCCAACAACTCACTGGTTCCTAGTTTGATCGTCGACGTTCCGATCGAAAAGGATCCTGTACGTGACTCTGGATGATAGATAGTAAATAACCACAAGTATCTTTTAAAAGCAGCACAAAAAAAAACACCACGTCAAAGAACGCCCTTGCGAGGTTTGTCTGTAAACCAGAAGTCTACGTGGTTCTCTTCCAGGGGTGTGATGCCAGGGTGCCATGCCGTGTCATACGGTGCCACACACCGGTCAGGGTGCGATGCCGTGGTATATACCGGTAAGTCAGCCTTAGGGGGGTCGCCATGTCCTTAGAGTGTCACTGAATCATGATAGATCTGGACGTCTGTGTTCCGTCCCGCGCCCCCCCCCCCCCCCCCCCCCCTTTGTTTGTACAGGCTGTTTTCGGGGAAGGAAGAGACAGTGATTCTGGGAGGCTATCCTGAGGGGGGGGGGCTACTCAGAGTCACAGCGGTCTCCTCCACGCCACACAGGATGTCACAGTTGCGTAGGCTTTGCCCTTTTGTTTTGTTTTACACACATACGCGTCTGGTCCTGAGCAACGATAATAGAGAGCTGTCTGTGAGTCGACTCGAGGAGATGGAACAGGACCACTTTATAAGATAAGATAACATATTCTTGGGGAGATTCAGGTCATAGCAGCATGGGGAGGGGGGAGGGGAGGTACAGGTATGGGCAGGGTAATAGAAGAAAGACATAAATATAGGCAATGAGAAGATTAAACAGTCTAAACAAAGGTGCAGATGAGGGTCTGTAATCTGTATGCCCTATCGGTCATAATATATGTTACAATAAATATAGCCAATTCAAAAAAATCATCTGAATATATACTATGAGTAATTAAACAGTATAAACAAAGGTGCAGATGAGGGTCTGTATGCCCTATCGGTCATAATATATGTTACAATAAATATAGCCAATACAAAAAAAAATATATATATATACTATGAATAAAAGTAGTAAACAGTGCAGATGAAGGTTGAACGGTACTACTAGGATCTATTATAAGGTCTGACATAGAGGTATAGTAAAATGAGTAAAGTATTTATTTATTTATGTATTTATATTATTATTATTATTATTATTTTCATACATGGGAGCTTGTGGATAGGTCTTGTGTCTACTGTCTAGTATGTTAGTTTGATTTGTGTTTTGTTGGTAGTTAGGATCTGATTGATGTATAGCATTTGAGTTATGTTGTACTGTATAGTGTGAGATGTTGTGTGTGTTTTTTGTGTGTGTGAAAACAACAATTAAAACACTTTGATTATTATATACTGTACCTATCTGTCATAATATCTGCATCTGATCACACCATACTGAACGCTTCACACCATCAGTATGGGTGGGTTTGGGGGGGGGGGGGGTGAGGTGTGTGTGTGTGGGGGGACGTCAGTCTCCCTCTGCCCATTGGCTCTGCCACACCAGTGATGTTGCCAAGCCCCTCTTTCTTCCTCTCTCTGCAGTATTTATAATTAAGAGAACTTCCAAATAGGCAGCCATTGGCAGCGGTGGGAGGATGACATCATCCATCCATACCACATCATTTTCATCACGTATTGCTGCCAAAAGATCTGGACCGGTGAGAACTGCCATTCGGGTGCGATCAGCACTGTTAGATGTTTTTGGATAATTTGCTATTCAAAATCTCTCAAATCTTAACCCAGGCAAGGCGCCAAGGCACTTAACCCAACCCCCAATTGCTCCAGTGGAGCTGCTCACTGGTCAACAGTGTCAGACTGGGGTTGTACTGGGCAGCTCCTAGTGGCCAACAGCGTCAGACTGTGGTTGTACTGGGCAGCTCCTAGTGGTCAACAGTGTCAGACTGTGGTTGTACTGGGCAGCTCCTAGTGGTCAACAGTGTCAGACTGTGGTTGTACTGGGCAGCTTCTAGTGGTCAACAGTGTCAGACTGGGGTTGTACTGGGCAGCTCCTAGTGGCCAACAGTGTCAGACTGGTTGTACTGGGCAGCTCCTAGTGGTCAACAGTGTCAGACTGTGGTTGTACTGGGCAGCTCCTAGTGGTCAACAGTGTCAGACTGTGGTCGTACTGGGCAGCTCCTAGTGGCCAACAGTGTCAGACTGTGGTTGTACTGGGCAGCTCCTAGTGGTCAACAGTGTCAGACTGTGGTTGTACTGGGCAGCTCCTATTGGTCAACGGTGACAGACTGTGGTTGTACTGGGCAGATCCTAGTGGTCAACAGTGTCAGACTGTGGTTGTACTGGGCAGCTCCTACTGGTCAACAGTGTCTGACTGTGGTAGTACTGGGCAGCTCCTAGTGGTCAACAGTGTCAGACTGTGGTCGTACTGGGCAGATCCTAGTGGTCAACAGTGTCAGACTGTGGTTGTACTGGGCAGCTCCTAGTGGTCAACAGTGTCAGACTGTGGTTGTACTGGGCAGCTCCTAGTGGTCAACAGTGTCAGACTGTGGTTGTACTGGGCAGCTCCTAGTGGTCAACAGTGTCAGACTGTAGTTGTACTGGGCAGCTCCTAGTGGTCAACAGTGTCAGACTGTGGTTGTACTGGGCAGTTCCTAGTGGTCAACAGTGTCAGACTGTGGTTGTACTGGGCAGCTCCTAGTGGTCAACAGTGACAGACTGTGGTTGTACTTGGCAGCTCCTAGTGGTCAACAGTGTCAGACTGTGGTTGTACTGGGCAGCTCCTAGTGGTCAACAGTGTCAGACTGTGGTTGTACTTGGCAGCTCCTAGTGGTCAACAGTGTCAGACTGTGGTTGTACTTGGCAGCTCCTAGTGGTCAACAGTGTCAGACTGTGGTTGTACTGGGCAGCTCCTAGTGGTCAACAGTGTCACTGTGGTTGTACTGGGCAGCTCCTAGTGGCCAACAGTGTCAGACTGTGGTTGTACTTGGCAGCTCCTAGTGTGAATGTGTGGAACTGTGTGAGTATGAAGCAGGTTAGTAATTTGGCTTTTAGAAATTGGAACGTTAACAAAACATAAAATCTTTTGGTGAAACACAATTTTCCCATGAACCCCACATGCAGCATCAAGGACAACATTACTGGTAAATGGGAAAGGATGTTAATGTTATAATGTTAATTTCTACCATGGGGGGGGTGCATAATGACATTGCCACGTGAGAGGTCTATTCTCTATATATTTTATTGTCACTTCTATTATCGTGCCTGTATCTCTCCTCCCCCTCCCTGTCATCTTATGTTACGTTATGTTATGTTATTTTATCTTAAATGGCACCAAATAAAAAAACTGCAGTCCCATGGGTCCTCAGCAATGTACCCGGCGAGCGTGAAACCGATCGGAAAAAAAACGGTTATCAAGATATGCAAGGGACAGACTCATCAGGAGAACAGCAGGAAGGCAGATGGGGGAGGGGGGGCAGGGGGGGGGGGGGGGGTCAGGTGGCATGACTCCATTCTGACCCTGACAGTGGAACCACAAGTCAAGTCAAGTCAAGAGTTTTAATTGTCACGGCATACAGGTATACAATGAAATGCGGCTGGTCTTGCCCGCGACGATGTGCAATAATACAGTGGTACAACATATAATAGAATCCAATAAAAATACAGTGGTACAACATATAATAGAATCCAATAAAAAACAACAGTGCAATAAACAGGTAACATGGTGTGCCATCTCGGTATCTGTACATAGTATTTACAGAGCATATAGGACATGCTAGGTAGCTTTAGTAGTGCAATACACTGTTCCTGTTGTTTTACTAATTTAAAGTGGCCTTTCCTCTGGCCATAAGTGTGCGTGTGTGCGGCATGAGTGTTAAAGTGGCTGCTAGTGTGTGAGCGTGCTCAGCGTGCGTGTCTTGTGTGTGCTTGTGTGTGCTTGTGTGTGGATAGTTCAGTTTTCTGTGTCTCTCAATGTTCATTGTTCAAGGCTCTGATGGCCTGGGGGAAGAAGCTTAGCCTAAGCCTCTCCGTCCTAGTAGCTGGGGTTCGCAGGCGTCTGCCTGACCTCAGCAGCTGGAACAGGCTGTTATTGGGGTGGTGGGGGTCTTTCATTATCCTGCAGGCTCTGGATTTGCACCTCTTGTTGTATAGAGCCTGCAGGGGAGGTAGCGCAATACCCGTGGTACGCTCGGCTGAGCGCACCACTCTCTGTAGGGCCTTCTTGTCCTGTGCCGTGCTGTTCCCATACCAGGCAGTGATGTTTCCGGTCAAGATGCTCTCTACAGCTCCTGAGTAGAAGGACTGGAGTATCTTCCCCGATACTCTGAACTTCCTTAACTGTCTCAGGTGGTAGAGGCGCTGCTTCGCTTTCTTTACTACTGTGTCTATGTGTGTTGACCATGTCAGATCCTCTGAGATGTGGACCCCCAGGTACTTGAAGCTGCTCACCCTGTCCACGGTAGCCCCGTTAATCATCAGTGGTGTGTGTGTCTCCTGTTGTCCTCTCCTATAATCCACGATCAGCTCCTTGGTTTTACCAATGTTCAGGAGCAGGCTGTTGTCCTGGCACCAACGTTCCAGTACCTCAACCTCCTCCCGGTAGGCCTTCTCGTCGTTGTCCGAGATCAGCCCCACCACCACCGTGTCATCTGCGAACTTCACTATGGAGTTGGAGCTGAACTTGGCCACACAATCGTGTGTGTAGAGTGAGTACAGCAGGGGGCTTAGAACACAGCCCTGGGGGGACCCGATGCTCAGGGTGATGGTGTTGGAGGTCTGACCCCCCACCCTGACCGCCTGGGGTCTTTCACTCAGAAAGTCCAGTACCCAGGTGCTCAGGGCGGAGCTCAGACCTAGCTCGATCAGCTTGTCCACCAGTCTGGTGGGGACTATGGTGTTGAACGCTGAGCTGTAGTCAATGAACAACAGTCTCACATAGCCCCCCTTCTGACGGTCAAGGTGGGAGAGAGTGCTGTGCAGTACCTGGGAGACCGCGTCGTCAGTGGACCTGTTTGTCCTGTATGCAAATTGCATAGGGTCCATATCACTGGGGAGGGAGGCACAAATGTGGTCCTTGACCAGCCTCTCGAAACATTTCATGACCACAGAGGTGAGTGCCACCGGTCTGTAGTCATTTGGACATGTTGGGGAGGGTTTCTTCGGTACAGGGATGATGGTAGACATCTTGAAGCAGGCAGGGACCACTGACTCCGCCAGGGATTGGTTAAATATGGCGGTCAGCCACTCAGATAGCTCTCTCTGATAGCCTCTCTCTCTCTCTCTCTCTCTCTCTCTCTCTCTCTCTCTCTCTCTCTCTCTCTCTCTCTCTCTCTCTCTCTCTCTCTCTCTCTCTCTCTCTCTCTCTCTCTCTCTCTCTCTCTCTCTCTCTCTACCTGGTTGGCCTATAAGCTAACTATATACCTGGTTGGCCTATAAGACAACTATATACCTGGTTGGCCTATAAGACAACTATCTACCTGGTTAGCCTATAAGACAACTATATACCTGGTTAGCCTATAAGACAACTATATACCTGGTTAGCCTATAAGACAACTATATACCTGGTTAGCCTATAAGACAACTATCTACCTGGTTAGCCTATAAGCTAACTATCTACCTGGTTAGCCTATAAGACAACTATCTACCTGGTTAGCCTATAAGCTAACTATCTACCTGGTTGGCCTATAAGCTAACTATCTACCTGGTTGGCCTATAAGACAACTATCTACCTGGTTAGCCTATAAGACAACTATCTACCTGGTTAGCCTATAAGACAACTATCTACCTGGTTAGCCTATAAGACAACTATCTACCTGGTTAGCCTATAAGACAGCTATCTATCTGGTTGGCCTATAAGACAACTGTCTACCTGGTTAGCCTATAAGCTAACTATCTACCTGGTTGGCCTATAAGCTAACTATCTACCTGGTTAGCCTATACGCTAACTATCTACCTGGTTAGCCTATGAGCTAACTATCTATCTGGTTAGCCTATAAGACAACTATCTACCTGGTTGGCCTATAAGACAACTATCTACCTGGTTAGCCTATGAGCTAACTATCTATCTGGTTGGCCTATAAGACAACTATCTACCTGGTTGGCCTATAAGACAACTATCTACCTGGTTGGCCTATAAGACAACTATCTACCTGGTTAGCCTATAAGACAACTATCTACCTGGTTAGCCTATAAGACAACTATCTACCTGGTTAGCCTATAAGCTAACTATCTACCTGGTTGGCCTATAAGACAACTATCTACCTGGTTAGCCTATAAGACAACTATCTACCTGGTTAGCCTATGAGCTAACTATCTACCTGGTTGGCCTATGAGCTAACTATCTACCTGGTTAGCCTATGAGCTAACTATCTATCTGGTTAGCCTATAAGACAACTATCTACCTGGTTAGCCTATAAGCTAACTATCTACCTGGTTAGCCTATAAGCTAACTATCTATCTGGTTAGCCTATAAGACAACTATCTACCTGGTTAGCCTATAAGCTAACTATCTACCTGGTTGGCCTATAAGCTAACTATCTACCTGGTTAGCCTATAAGACAACTATCTACCTGGTTGGCCTATACGCTAACTATCTACCTGGTTAGCCTATAAGACAACTATCTACCTGGTTAGCCTATAAGACAACTATCTACCTGGTTGGCCTATAAGACAACTATCTATCTGGTTAGCCTATAAGACAACTATCTACCTGGTTGGCCTATAAGACAACTATCTATCTGGTTAGCCTATAAGACAACTATCTATCTGGTTGGCCTATACGCTAACTATCTACCTGGTTAGCCTATAAGACAACTATCTACCTGGTTGGCCTATAAGCTAACTATCTACCTGGTTGGCCTATAAGACAACTATCTACCTGGTTAGCCTATACGCTAACCATCTACCTGGTTAGCCTATGAGCTAACTATCTACCTGGTTAGCCTATAAGCTAACTATCTACCTGGTTAGCCTATAAGACAACTATCTACCTGGTTGGCCTATAAGACAACTATCTACCTGGTTGGCCTATAAGACAACTATCTACCTGGTTAGCCTATAAGCTAACTATCTACCTGGTTGGCCTATAAGACAACTATCTACCTGGTTGGCCTATAAGACAACTATCTACCTGGTTGGCCTATAAGACAACTATCTACCTGGTTAGCCTATAAGCTAACTATCTACCTGGTTAGCCTATAAGACAACTATCTACCTGGTTGGCCTATAAGACAACTATCTACCTGGTTAGCCTATAAGACAACTATCTACCTGGTTGGCCTATAAGCTAACTATCTACCTGGTTGGCCTATAAGTCAACTATCTACCTGGTTAGCCTATAAGCTAACTATCTACCTGGTTAGCCTATAAGCTAACTATCTACCTGGTTAGCCTATAAGCTAACTATCTACCTGGTTAGCATATAAGACAACTATCTACCTGGTTGGCCTATAAGACAACTATCTACCTGGTTAGCCTATAAGCTAACTATCTACCTGGTTAGCCTATAAGCTAACTATCTACCTGGTTGGCCTATAAGACAACTATCTACCTGGTTAGCCTATAAGACAACTATCTACCTGGTTGGCCTATAAGACAACTATCTACCTGGTTGGCCTATAAGACAACTATCTACCTGGTTGGCCTATAAGACAACTATCTACCTGGTTAGCCTATGAGCTAACTATCTACCTGGTTAGCCTATAAGCTAACTATCTACCTGGTTGGCCTATAAGACAACTATCTACCTGGTTGGCCTATAAGACAACTATCTACCTGGTTGGCCTATAAGACAACTATCTACCTGGTTAGCCTATAAGACAACTATCTACCTGGTTAGCCTATAAGACAACTATCTACCTGGTTAGCCTATAAGCTAACGTAGAGTGTCAGTAGTTGTGCTGTATGGATATTTCTGGTTCAAGAGGTTTTCAGAAATGTCGCCAGAGGTTTGAAAACCAAATGTTGACATGAATCCTGACATCCAGTACATACTTTGGAAACATTATCTACAAAGCGTCTACTGCTGACACATTGGCCTGAGGCTCTTCTAAATGCAGGGTGTCCGCGGATCCTTAAAAAGTCTTAAAAGGTCTTAAATTTGTTTATCAATAATTAAGGCCTTAGTTTGTCTTAAAATGTCTTAAATCCATTTTCAGAGGTCTTAAAAATGCCATAGAAAGGAAAGATAAAATGCCATGTCATCTTATGTTTTATTATGAAATCTGGGGGAAAACTGTTAACGGGAGATACAGTTTGACTTTATCAAATCTCCGATCTCACACGCTGTCGCTGAGTTCTTCAGACACCGCTGGTGCGGCGTCTGCTCATTCCTCCAGCCCCTCCCGTACGCATGTAAACACGGGTCTAGTCTAGTGAGACGGGACACGGGAGGACGGCGTCTCCTTGAGCTAACATTAGCTTAGCTACCGTTACAAAACGACCCAGTCAACTATTCACTTTTAGTTTAATACATGATGAGGCATTGTCTAACCGAACGGTATCTAGTCGGCCAGCTACCGATAGCTCCTGACATAAACAAACGCTCCACAAAGTCTAGTAGAGTGTATGATACCTGTTAGCTGTTAGCTCACGTTAGCGCAAGCTAGTTCACTGTTCAAAACGAAATGTCCCATTGAACTAAATAATTCACTGAGGCGTTGTATTAACGTTATATATCCGGCTAGCAGTAGCTACAGATAGCTCCTGATATCAATGTCTTATAACACTGATTAGATGCGTATTCGAGCTGAGGGCTTGTGAATGTGATTTAACGTTATACCAATACTAGGGTCCAGCTGCAGCGCCGGAGAATCCTTGCCGTAGCTCGAGGCTACTCGAGTATAGGTCCAGCTGCAGCTCCGGAGAATCCTGGCCGTAGCTGGAGGCTACTAGAGTACACACAGACAGTGGAGCTTATTGCATGGTGGCGATGTCTCGCAGATAATACAAGTACAAGTCTAATTATATAATATATATATTTTATAAAGAAAGAAAAAAATGTATATAAAATAAATTTTAATTTCTTTTAATCAAAAACGATCGGTATCGGCCGATATGGCTCACGATGATCGGTGATCGGTATCGGTGGCAAAAAACGTGATCGGGGCATCCCTAGCCCCTGGTATATTTTGTATAGCTATATTTGCTATTTATGTTTGGTCACCCCTTTGTTGAAATTCATCCAATCCAGTTACTCCTTTAAGTTCAAGATTTTTAAGTTTCCAAGTTATGTTTTAATAAACATCTTTGGACCAATGTGTCCCTAAACTTAAACTAATTGGTGTCGTTGCATGATTTTTGCCATTTTGTTATTGTGAAATTGGTATTAAATTTAATTCTGAGTGGCATTAAAAAGTCTTAAAAAGCCTTAAATCTGACTGGGCTAAACCTGCAGATACCCTGAAATGACATATGTTGTTCTGCAGTACAGAAGAGGTGTGGAATTTTGAACTACAGAAGATGTAGTTCTACAGATGTAGACTGTAGAAGATGCGGAACCCTGAAAACATTCTGTGGTTTCAAAATTGCTTAGGACAGCATATTAGTCTATTTCAAGGTAGCACTTTTGTTAGAGCAGGACAGCTGTCTGTTCTAGTACACCACTGTGTTTATGGACATGACTACTGTAGTATTTTGCTACATGCATCCTCTAATGTCTCCCATGTGTGGGAATGTCAGTGTATCTGACCCACCCAAGTCAAGGCTAACATAACCTCAGGTTAACATAACCTCAGGTTAACATAACCTCAAGCCTCCCCGACATGCCGTGCTTTGGGGTGCGGACAGATTGATCCGTTGTGACTTTCCGTTTCCATCTGTTTTTAGTTATTCCTCAGTGAGGAGCGTCCGTTCGTTGGACGAGGACTTTTGACGCGCCCGTCTCCGCCAGATCCGTATCTGTTCTGACAGACGGAAGGTTCAGACGAGTTGAACATTTTGGAACCGATGGATACATCGCCATCCGTTTAGTCGATCACAAAGAGGACGTGTTCCTGAGGTTTGTTCACGCAGGCGAGAGGCCACAGTCCTCAGCTAGAGACGGCAAGCGTTCTACAGTGACGTTTCTGCACACATGTATATGTTCATACGTATATGTTGCTCCTGTATAAATGTTTTCATTCAAACCTTTATTTATTTCCGAAAAGACAATTGAGGTCACCCTCATTTTCAATGTCGTCGAGACTTTACAGACATTTCAATGCATACATTTTTGCAATATAATAATAATATATAGTAATAACTATCTATATACTGTAGCACTTTTCACACATGGACCGCAGTCCAGACTGCCCCACAGCAATTAGTATAAAAATGCTCGAAGGCATGTGAACCCCCCCCCCCCCCCCCCCCGGAACAGCCAGTCCCCCAAACACCCCATACGTACGTATACATCAATAAAAGATGGTTCCCTGGGATACAATATTATCAAATTTCATTTAATTGAATTTCAAACCTTTATTTAAACTCGAAAGGCAACTGAGGTTTCCCTCATTTACAGCTGTGTCGAGTGTACATACAGAAATAAGCATAAAAGCATATAAAATCACACAGCATATAAATTCATGACAATAAGACAACAAGACGAGGCAAAGAGCAAGGATAACAAATCAAATAAAACACGTACAACTTGATTAACAAAGGGTCTGCAACAGAGGGGAGAATCTCAAGCTTTAAGGACTGTTGGAGTTCATTCCATGAGCTAGAGGGGCATCATAGCAAAATGCAGTCCTAATGTGTATCAAATTGTTGGTCTTTTGGACACAACCACTTCCCTATAGGTAGTGTTGTAGTCGAGTCACTAAATCTCAAGTCCGAGTCAAGTCTTGAGTCCCCAGTGTCCGAGTCCAAGTCCGAGTCACCAAAGAAGAGCCCGAGTCGAGTCCCCATTACCCTAGTCCGAGTCAAGGTTGAGTGAGTGAATGAATGAATGAATGAATGAATGAATGAATGAATGAATGAATGAATGAAAACTTTATTTAACAGATTGCAGAATGGGTACAATACAGTACGGCTCAATACACACAATTGTTAAGGGGATGCAGACCTGAGAAAGACGTTAGTATTGTTTCCATCAGGGTCCCCCATTTTCAATTCATATAGACATTTATGACATACACAACATACATGACATTTATGGCATAGGGACATATAGGTATTTAGTACTGATACATTTGTGACATAAACGGTATTCAAATATACAGTAATGTTACCCCTAGATCCTGACAGAGTATATACATATGATGGGGAGGGGACTGTACATTAGGAGGGAGTGGGTGGGTGGGAGAGAAATATACATACGGCGGGGAGGGAATATATACATGCGGTGGGGAGGAGATTGTCTATTAGGACGTGGTGGGGGTTTTGGGCATTTACGGTGGCCAGTTTCGAATTGCAGCCTCCCGTAGGTGCTCTTTAAGAGCGGTTTTGAATGTGGGTAGGGATTCACATTCCTTTACAGCTTTAGGTAGGGCGTTCCACATTGATGTGGCATAATTGCGAAACGTATTTAGTCCCTTGTTTGAGCCGAATCTGGGTTTAACATGATTTGTTGAGCTTCCTCTGGTGTAGTGGTTGTGGTATTCACTGACCTTTGGGAAGTATTTTGACATGTACATGGGTACCCCGGTCGTATAGTGTATCTTGTAGACCAGGCCCATTGCAAGTTGCTGTACTCTGTCGTCTACTCTAAGCCATCCTAGGTTGTCAAAGTGTGCAGGGGTGAGGTGGGTTCTGGGAGTAAGGTCAAGTAGTAGTCTGACCAGTTTGTTTTGTGATGTTTGTAATTTTGTTTTTAGCGCCTTTGAGGTGCTTTGGTACCATGAGGTGCAAGCATAGTCATAGTACCCTTGAATGAGTGCTCCTGCCAGAGTCTTCATGGTATTCTTGTTTACCAGAGAGGAGATCCGGTACAAGAATCTAGTTCGTTGGTTGACTTTTTTTACTACATTGGATGCCATTTTGTCACAGGAAAGATTTGCCTCTAGGATGGAACCCAGGTAGGTAATTTCGTCTTTCCTTGTGACAATATTGTCACCCACTGCAACTGAGAAGCCGTCGGTCTTGCTGAGTTTGTTATTTGAACCGAAGAGAATGGACTCTGTTTTGCCCATGTGTAATGATAGTTTGTTATCACCTCCACTCTGGCAGTTAAGAGCTGACATACAAATAAAAAAAGGTCTACAATAAACATAAATGACACAGCGGTCACCATTTCAAAGGGAGTTTATTTACTTTTGCACTAGCCATCAATATCTTGTGCCAAATTATTAGGGTCTATTACAAAAAGAAAGTCAGAGTCCTCATTTGCACCTTCCGAATGCAGACAATGCTCAAGTCCAAGTCGAGTCACAAGTCCTGAAAATCAGTCCTGTACTCGAGTGCTACAACACTGCCTATAGGTACGGTTCTGTAACAGCTGTCTTGTGTGGTCGCTCCCTCATGATCCAGCATTGCGTAAGCACTTTACCCCTCAGGGGAAGGACAAAAGGACATTTCCCAGGGAGCACCACAGAGGAAGCGTCCTGTCCGGTTCTCACGTGCTCTTCTTGGAAGGATTTCAGCAGGGAAGTGACACGTTACACTCCTGCTGCTACTGGACACTAGAAAGCAGTCAGTTACCAATTATCACTAAAGGGGACAGGTTACAGAGGGGTGTGTGTGTGTGCTGGGGTGTCACTGTGGTCCTGGGGGGGGGGGGTTTGCATCCAACGACAACATAGCGCTCAGAGAGGCAGACGACGACAACCTTGACCAGTAGATTGTGAACATGCATTTCTTCACAGCCTTGGCAGGTGGTCTCTCAGTGAGCCATGTGCTTAAGGAGTCTATTTAGAGTCCCTGCAGTTTAGCTAGTAACACTATCTGGCTCCTGCAAAAATGGCCACTGGGAATCGTTAACATAATGGCACTAGTGTGGCATCAATGTCCGGTGGGTCTTGTTTTTCTGTGACTCAGTAGTACTCATTTATATATTTTATATCCAGTTTAATCACCTGTACATTGTATATTACTATTACATTTGCACTCTGGTTGGATGCCAAACTTATTTTTGTTGTACTGTACTTGTGCTCTATGATGACAATACATTTTAATGTAATCTAATCTAAATGGGAACTACATTCAATTTCACAATTCATACATGTTATTCCAATGGTCTAAGACAGTCCAAAACCTTTAGTGAACATGAACAACTCTCTCCCAAATCCAAAAACTGGAGTGTTAAAAGCTGAATTTGTGATGTCATCAGGTGTAAAGTCTGAAGCCGCTCCATTGATGTTACCGACGACACTGAGAGACGCCCAGGAGAATGTTTTGAGTAATACAGGTACAGTACATGTTCTGTTTCAGAACTGAGAACACAACTATAGAATAAAGGTAATTTGGGTATTAAAACCTCTTAACACTTTCATTGCCAACGACGAGAGAACTCGTTTTTTTTTATTAGTGATTTGAATTCATATTTCATCAATCTAGTCTCACGTTAGTGCTACAAACTCTCTCTGAGCTCCATTGGGAAAATACCGCCCCCCATCGTCTCTCCCTGTGGTACTGCACCCCTTTGGAATGGATTGAATGAAACACATGGGGGGGGGGGGGGATCCTGCTTCCTCATTTTACTTCTCGGGCAAGTCACCCGAGAAGATCGGATTCATTGCAGAGCCCCAAAACAGCGTGGAATACATATTTCCAGTACCCAGCGTTGGATCAATAAACGTGATCGATATTTGGAATGGTGATCAGGAATTGGAATAATCTTTTTGGAGAACATCTGATCTGAGGTAAGGAATCTATTTTACCAGTCTTAGGATAATCAGATCTTTTTTCACAGAGATATCAACGTGTGCCCTATGTGCGTGTGTGTGTGTGCGGATCAGGAAATGAGAGAATCGATTTTTCAGCTCGCTTCTATAGCGTGCATAAGTACACATACTATCGATAATCTAGCGTTTATTTGAAAACTATTCATAAACAGGCCAAAAAATTACACAGTTTTTTGTGTATTCCAGAATATTCCAGTAAAGGGCGATTATCACAGAATCTTAATATTTTCCTGAAACGAGCGTTTTTCAAAATGGTATAAAACGGAAATTAACCGATTAAAAAACAATCTTTTTGACAATGTTGACTGCAAACAAGTCATTGATAAGCAACGGCCAGATTAGACACATAGCCATAATTTAAGACATAGTTTATGCGTTTGCAAATATGAGAGCTCTATCATTGAAGTGGGTGGTGGCATTCAAGGGGGGTAAGGCGCACCGCATGGCTGGCAATGAAAGTGTTAACAGTTCTGCACATTTTGCGTAAAACGCCTGTCGATTGCATACCCAAAGTAATTTGAAAGCTATTATTGAACCTCTTTTGAAAGGAAACATTCTGAATTTTCTTTCACAACAAGAAGAATCACTCAAGAGTGCTACTGTAATAGAGTTACAGAGGTTTGAACATACTGAAATAATTGTGTTTATTATTTTGCAAACGGATGCCTCTTACAGGTTCTAGCTGATAGGTATTAGCTGGAAAACACAATGGGGCCATAGCCTGAAGACTTATCTAGTATATGTCCAAAGTTGATAACAATACAGAAAATTTGTGTTTTACACATGTTTTTCTAATTGGCACCAATGCATTGGCACGTGCAGCAGATGTTGAACGAGTCTGGGCCCTCATTTATCAACAATGCATAGAAAGTGTTCTATTTCCGTTCCTACGCACGGAATTTAGAATGTGTGTACGCACAGAAAAATCGGGATTTATCAAACGTGCATACACAGGTTCTATGCACACTCCGTGTTGATAAGTACCATTTAGGGATGTCCGATATTATCGGCCTACCAATATTATTGGCCGATATTGGCATACAAATGTGATATCGGAAAATATCGGTATCGGTTTAAAAATATATATATATATATATATATATTTTTTACATTTCTATAACCTTTATTTACCCAGGCAAGCAAGTAAGAACAAATTCTGATTTTATTTATTGTCAAAAGTATGCATAATGTTGTGTTAATTCCACAACAAGAGATATGTAATGTTAATTACCTGAAATTATTCAATTTTTTGGGGGGGGGGAACCCTGCATATATCGGTATCGGAAATTAAGAGTTGGACAATATCGGTATCGGTAAAAAAGCCAATATCGAGCATCCCTTTGTTCTACGCTCCGCGCTCGTGCACGATTTTAAGTATTTGCATATAGAACCGCCCGTAATTAACCATATACGGTAATGAAACACCCCCATGAAATGTGGAAAAGTGGACTAAGCCGAGCGAGTGTCCTGAACATCCCCGTTCAGGTCACTTGCATACAAAACAACGCCTCCAGAGCTCCTTATAAGGCAACTAATGACGCAGCTGTGTGGAAATGGATGCGGAAGTGCCTTGCGAGTCTTGCGCGACCCATCGAAATGAGATTAGATTAATGTATTGTCATCATATATAGTACAGCTCGTGGTACACCTGCCGCAGTGCGCGCGCACACACACGCACGCGCAGTATACTGTAGACTACGGCGTAATGAATGAACGCAGTATAGGCTTATTATTCCATTAATGACTTGTTGCATTAGGATTTAGTAGATACTATATGCTCTGCCCTACGTACAGTATAGGTACAGTCTGTACTTATACTGTACATAGGGCAGAGGCAGAGCATATATATAGTATCTACTAAATCCTAATGAAACAAGTAACTAGAATATATTAAGCCTATACTGTTCATTCATTAGACACGTAGGACATACTGGCGCACACAAGACTTGTTATGGAATATTAATGCAGTCTATTTCCATGCGATTAGCTTTAGTTCTTATTTATTTATTTATCCACTGTCATTTCAGTGTTGGTGTATAGGCTATAAATATAGTGTATTTCAATATAAGTTTAATTGATTAATGATATATTCGAAGGAATGCAGGTTTATAGCTATATCAAACAGGTCTGTCCCATTGTATACCAATCAATGGGATATATTGCATTTTGACCTGCATTCTTTCAAATGTATATAATTAATCATTAAAACAGATGTGTAACAAATAAGAAAAACAAATTCCACAAAAGGCATTAAATAGTTATTATTTTCAATCATTTCACAATAATTGCATAATTGTGTTTGAATATCTGAGTAATTAAAGTAATTATACATTTGTCCAAAATAGCTGGTTCAGATATGGTTAATCCAGCTGCCCTGTGATCAGATGAATCCATATTATTTATTTTTCCGACATCAAATGCGTAATTTCTTATCGTACAAATATTGTCATATTTATTTTAATTATGATTAAGTAATTAATTCCAAGGAGGCCTGTAGCGTTGACATGAAGGAATCACTATGAGAACACAGTCTGTCAAGTTAATAAAAATTTCAATTAGTCAATCAATCATAAGTGTGCTCCTCAGCACTCTTAAATCTGCTCTCAGCCACGCTCAAATCTGATCTCAGGAAAATTTGGGGAATCGCGCTACCAGCCCTAATATGTCTTAAATGGGCAGAAATCTGCCTAAGAGGACATTTTTGGTCGTAAATCCATTCGGGAATGAGACCCAGTGCTTTCACCACTAGACTGAGACACATAGTACTTTCACCACTAGACTAAGACACATAGTACTTTCACCACTAGACTGAGACACCCACCCACCCTGATACCAACACAACAATACTATGATGATGATGATTATTTTTATTCATTCATCTTAACTCTTTGAGCGGCACCAGCTTTCCCCATCTGCACTGGCTGACGCCAGCTTTTCTTTACCATTTTCACGATATTTCACGATCTTTGCGGAGCTATTGTATAGTCTATATTATAGCTATGGAGACAATAGTATCATTTGTCTCATTTGACAGACACTATTTCTAGTCCAACATGTAAAAAAGTTTGTTTCTACACACTGTAGTTTGTAGTTTATTACACGCTAAACATCGCTAATTTCCAAAATAATCCAGTCTTTTTCCATTGATCGCGAGATATGATGCCTTATATGCAATAAGCCCAAATCGTTGTGGTTGATCGCCTGAAACCCCAAATACTCCATGTACATATGTGGGGGGGGGGGGGGGTAGCAAAAAGCTTGGTTTATGACCGGTAAAGTAAGCCACTGTGATCATTACATAAACATGTTTCACGTTCGGTAAAATAGACATAGGGGGTCCTTACCTTAGCCAGAAGGTAATCCAAAAAGTATAATTCCAATGATCCCATCGGCGATCGCAATTACTCATTTATATGTAATTACTCGTGTATACGGGAAACTATAGGTTTTGAGGCGAGAAGATCTCCTAGCGATTGCTCTGCAAGAGCTCCTTCCCCTCAGAGCGAGTAAGGACAGAAAGGGATCAGGACAGACACTCTCTGAACTAGACTATCAGAGTTCAAAAGGTAGTGAGATTCTCACCTGGTGAGATTCGATCGTCATTGCAATTTCAACGTAGGCCGATGAGCCAGGGACACCTAGAGTGTTCCGGCTGACCGTTTAGAACGGGGATCAAAGGAAAAAGATCAAAGGATCTAAAAGCGAGATATTACGTTTTGGGCGCTCAAGCGGTGGCGGTGAAACACGAGTTATTACGTGTTTGGCCGTCAAAGAGTTAACGTTATGGTTAAGATAGAAAATGAAGGTTACAGTTAAGGTTACTAACTATTTTATTGCACTGCACTATTACACTATTTTTTACTCTTTTATCATTATGTGTTGTCAGAGTTGTCCTAGTGAGACAACTCTGAGACACTAGAAACCCCCGGACTGAAGAGTGATCGGAGTACCCAAACCACACCCAGGCTTGCGGTAACGTACCTACCGGCGACGGCTGGAGTATATCCCGTACTGAGGGGTGGGGGCTTCTCTTGGTGTCAAAACAGTACATAGAAATATTTAGTTTTGCAATAACATTAGCTGCTGTCTATTTTATGCTAATTTTATGTCTGGACTTTATGCATTGCTACATCTAAAATACTGGGTTGATTTGATTGTCTATTTTATTTGTATCTGGCAATTTCATGATTGTATATGTCTTTTATGTGTATCAGTGACAATCAAACAGTAAACAACAAGGACTATTGGGATGTTAGATCCTAATATGAAAAACGATGTGATTTAATGTTCTATGCCTTATCTTCACTTTGTCTATTTTACTGCTGTCTATTTTATGCACATTTTATGCTTATTTTATGTCTGTACTGTGCTCTTGATCTGCCAATTTTGTGCTCATTTTATGCCCATGTCTTTTTACTGCTGTGGAGCACTTTGAGCTGCAATGAAAGCATACAAATAAAGTTTATTATTATTATTATTATTATTATTATTATTATTATTATTATTATTATTATTATTATTATTATTATTATTATTATTATTATTATTATTATTATTATTATTAAGGTTAGGGTTAGGTCGATAAGTACATATTTTAAGTGAGATGGGGCATACTGTTACATTTGCACTCTGGTTAGATGCCAACTTATTTTTGTTGTACTATAATTGTGCTGTATCCTGAATCCTTGTGGTAATTATAGCTCAATGAAATGATGTAGAATGGAAAAATAGAGAAAAGGATTGCAATAGAGATTGCACTTTTTTCACCTATATCATTTCATTGAGCTGTTATTAACACTAAATACGGCGTCCTCTGGTGACATCACAGGAGGAGATTATTCAAACTTATTAACTCTCTATAACTGTCAAACTAAATGAATGTGTGCAAAACAGTGTAGCGCCTTGGTATATGTGTGAGATTATGTGCAAAAGAAATCACTTGTTGTTTTTCTGACTTAGTTTCTACATAGTCCGTGGGGCTGTTTGTAGAGCTAAATCTATACTTTATAGTATTGCTATCTGTCCATTCTCATTGTCAATTGAGACCACAAACCGTCCCTTCAAAATGGCTTAAAGAAAAAAAAATGTCATCAATACGTTCTCATTTTATAGCGTCTTGAATATAAGCTTTATAAGGGATTTCGGCTGGGATATTTCCTGGAACGTGAGATACAGGGCTAATAGCTACTAACGTTAAATCCAATGGCATTTCGGATATACAGAAGCTACAGTTAAAACTCAAACTGCACATGATCGGTATGATGGTCCACCATGAATGCATGAAAGGGGGGGGGGGCAGGGGACGTCGTTTCTGATTATTGATTACCAATAACCGCGTTAGCCTCATTAGCCTCATTCGCTGATCGGGTGGATGGCTATCATAACAAGCCCTGATCAGCATGTAATTTACGTGAAAAAGATCTTACCGTGGGCCGGTTGGATCCCCCAAAGCTTTTTCCCAGTTATCGATCGCCATCTGGTAGATCCATATGTCCATTGGCTGATGATATATTCCTTTACTGCATAGTGAATTCGGCGTCGCAAAAGGTATTCCAAGCTACTAGACTGCACATCAAGAATCCAGCTAACTGGAAACTCCATTGAAAGTAAAAAAAAGAGTGCACCGTTCTGCCACAGGGCACACTGCATTATCGAGACAGCGCCCCTAAGAGGATCTGGCCGGTAATGCACTTTTCAGAATTCGAAGAGGAGGGTAGATCTGCAGTACAGCTCGTGACATCGAGTAGGTTATTACAATGGAATAAAAGCCAAAACAACCTTGCCACGGACATGTCCGTGGTTGGTCCTCAACCGTTGGATTCGAAACACGGATTTATCCGTGGTTGGCCCCGAAGCGGTTAAGAAAACCCACAATAGGATTATTTTGCTGGACAATAAATAATCAGTATTAATGTTACCTTACCCTGTGTGTGTATGTGCATATCTCCTTTTGTGTGTGTGTGTGTGTGTGTGTGTGTGTGTGTGTGTGTGTGTGTGTGTGTGTGTGTGTGTGTGTGTGTGTGTGTGTGTGTGTGTGTGTGTGTGTGTGTGTGTGTGTGGCGGTGTGTGTGGCGGGGGGGTGGTGGGGGGCTCTCCCAGAGGTGCACCCCCCCGGTGTTTGATCTGACCCAGCATGGTGGGAGGGTGAGAGTCGGGGAACCAGTCAAGCAGCACATATTGATTACCCCCTGGAGACCTAAGCTGGGCCTGTCCGACCGCAATATGTGAAGTTACTTAGAAACTTTTGTTTTTCTTTGATACCCCCAACCCCCCCCCCCCCCCTCCTATGTCTTTTCTACCAACATGGCCCTGCCCCACCCCCACACGTCCTGTCACGGAGGTGAGGAGGCGCCCTGGTTGAGGGGCGTGATTACGAAACCTAGCCGCATTTCTAGGAGACGCTCTCAGATTGGCCGACGCCTGTTTATACACTGGTTAAGCTTAGGCACTCTTCGAAGTTGGTTAAGGTTAGAGTTTGTCTTAGAGCGTGACGGCAAGTTCTTTCGACGGTTAAGCTTAGGCACTCTTTCGAAGTTGGTTAAGGTTAGAGTTTGTCTTAGAGCGTGACGATAGAACGCCAGGTAGTTTGCAGGCTGTTTGACGTGGAAATGGGCAAAGACACAGCTCGTCACGGATTGGGCAAATGCGTCAGTGGCCAATCAGAGAGCGTCAGTCAGTGCCAATCAGAGAGCGTCTCCGAGAAATGCGGCTAGGTTTCGTAATCACGCGGTTGAGGGGGGGTAGTGCTGGTGCAGGTTCTGGCCGTCCAACGCTCTCGTCCTGTCCTGGAGGTGAGGAGGCGGGTGCCTGGTTGAGTCTTTAGACACAGTCTATCGTTCTGCTCTCAGATGTATTACTGGTGACAGCTGTGACACTCTTGCAGAGAGGCGTAATAGACATAAGCAACCCCCTGATAGAATTCTGGATTCTATCAAACTCGCTCAAGGGATCTGCGTATGTTTAATGTTCCCCAAGCTTGTTCTAATCTTGGAAAAAACGACCTCCTCTTTTAGTGCTCCATACTGTTGGAACGCCCTTCAGTGCACTTTAGAGTTTGACGTTCTTCTAATCTTTTACTAGTCTGCTTTTCCTGTTTCTTGTTTACTGTTTTCATCTTATTTTTATTTGATTTCATCGATTACTCATTTTTATCTTTGTGTTATTCGATCTCCTTTTAGTTGTATACTCGACGTCACTGTAAATGAGGGAAACTTCAAAACGTCAGTGTCCTCAAGTTTAAATAAAGGTTGAATGAGGGGGGGGGGGGGTGATTGACAGGTTCAGGCTCTCCAACCCTCTCATCCTGTTATGGAGGTGGTCCAGGGAGGTGGTCATGGGAGGTGTCCAGGGAGGTGGTCCAGGGTGAAGGGGCAGTGAGCAGGTCCTTGCGGGCACTTCGCTCTTTTCCCACACAGCCTGCATCAAATGCCGCTGAACCCTGACCTCGCCGGGTCTTCACTCTCCTCAGCAGCGGCCGATACAATTCAGCCTGCCAGACCCTATTCAGCCTGCCAGGCCCACCCCCTGCCCCGCACCCCTCCTCAATTGTGGCCAGTGCCTTCCCTTTGTCTAGTGGTCAAGCGGGGTCGGACGGCCGGCCGCCGCTAGCCAGGACAAGACTTCCGAGAGCCTATTCACCATGTGATCTGACCCCCGGCTCCGTCGCTGACTCACAAGGATCAAACGCTGGGAATCTCTGGGGGAGGGGGGGGCGGGGGACTCATCCATTGAGACTTACTCCATTGACAAAAATCCAAATGACTAATGATGATGGCACAGCAATGTTTAGCAAATGCACTACTCCTGCCAGAGAAGATCCTTCATCCCCCTCTCCAGAAAATAAATTAACTGGAGAAAAAAGAGAACAAGAGTCTTGTCTGTCAATGATTCAGTGTTATGCGCTGGTTGAAGTCTGTCGATGATTCAGTGTTATGCACTGGTTGAAGTCTGTCGATGATTCAGTGTTATGCACTGGTTGAAGTCTGTCGATGATTCAGTGTTATGCGCTGGTTGAATTTGGTCGATCATTCAGTGTTATGCACTGGTTGAAGTCTGTCAATGATTCAGTGTTATGCACTGGTTCAATTTGGTCAATCATTCAGTGTTATGTGCTGGTTGAAGTCTATCAATGATTCAGTGTTATGCACTGGTTGAATTTGGTCAATGATTCAGTGTTATGCACTGGTTGAAGTCGGTCAATGATTCAGTGTTATGCACTGGTTGAATTTGGTCAATCATTCAGTGTTATGCACTGGTTGAAGTTCGTCCATGATTCAGTGTTATGCACTGGTTGAAGTCGGTCAATGATTCAGTGTTATGCACTGGTTGAAGTCGGTCAATGATTCAGTGTTATGCACTGGTTGAAGTCGGTCAATGATTCAGTGTTATGCACTGGTTGAAGTCGGTCAATGATTCAGTGTTATGCACTGGTTGAATTTGGTCAATCATTCAGTGTTATGCACTGGTTGAAGTTCGTCCATGATTCAGTGTTATGCACTGGTTGAAGTCGGTCAATGATTCAGTGTTATGCACTGGTTGAAGTCGGTCAATGATTCAGTGTTATGCACTGGTTGAAGTCGGTCAATGATTCAGTGTTATGCACTGGTTGAAGTCGGTCAATGATTCAGTGTTATGCACTGGTTGAATTTGGTCAATCATTCAGTGTTATGCACTGGTTGAAGTTCGTCCATGATTCAGTGTTATGCACTGGTTGAAGTTCATCCATGATTCAGTGTGAAATGCAAATAATCATAAGAGTCCATACCCCAACCACATGCGCCTACCCTGACCCTTGATGTTCATCTACTTCTTCACCTACCTCTGTAGCTTTCTGTTCCCCTCCTGCTACATCGATGACACCCAGGGTTTGCATTGGTCTGGCCTGTGCTGCCTGACAGGCTCATGTCCAGGGTCTTCCAGAACCAGAACCTAACAATCTCCACCAAAGCAGCTCTGTACAAGGCAGTCTGCCTCTCCACACTGCTTTATGGTTCAGAAACCTGGACGCCCTACCAGAGGCACATACAAACTCTAGAGGCCTCCCGCATCCACTATATTCAAAGGATCCTGGGTGTGTCTTGGGATGACAGGGTGCCCTATGTGGAAATGCACGACTGGACTTGGTGTTCCTTGAGCAAAGCCATCTGCACTGGGTATGTGATCTGCATGCCTGCACACCGCCTTCCTAGACAGATCCTCATAGAGCCAAAGCATTTCAAGGATGAAGAAGTGCAATGTCAAAACCACCAGGCCACAGGGAGGAGAATACAGCTTGGAGCTCCACCTACCACCAGGGAATCACTCACCTTGAGGAGCAGGCCACAGGGAGGAGAATACAGCTTGGAGCTCCACCTACCACCAGGGGATCACTCACCTTCAGCAGCAGGCCACAGGGAGGAGAATACAGCTGTAACACCAGGGAATCACTCACCTTCAGGAGCAGGCCACAGAGAGGAGAATACAGCTTGGAGCTCCACCTACCACCAGGGAATCACTCACCTTCAGCACCAGGCCACGGGGAGGAGAATACAGCTGTAGCTTCACCTACCACCAGGCCACAGGGAGGAGAATACAGCTGTAGCTTCACCTACCACCAGGCCACAGGGAGGAGAATACAGCTGTAGCTTCACCTACCACCAGGCCACAGGGAGGAGAATACAGCTGTAGCTTCACCTACCACCAGGCCACAGGGAGGAGAATACAGCTGCAGCTTCACCTACCACCAGGCCACGGGGAGGAGAATACAGCTGTAGCTTCACCTACCACCAGGCCACAGGGAGGAGAATACAGCTGTAGCTTCACCTACCACCAGGCCACAGGGAGGAGAATACAGCTGTAGCTTCACCTACCACCAGGCCACAGGGAGGAGAATACAGCTGTAGCTTCACCTACCACCAGGGGATCAGTCACCTCCAGGAGCAGGCCACAGGGGGGAGAAGCAGGCCACAGGGAGGAGAATACAGCTGTAGCTTCACCTACCACCAGGCCACAGGGAGGATAATACAGCTTGGAGCTCCACCTACCACCAGGGGATCAGTCACCTCCAGGAGCAGGCCACAGGGGGGAGAAGCAGGCCACAGGGAGGAGAATACAGATGTAGCTTCACCTACCACCAGGCCACAGGGAGGATAATACAGCTTGGAGCTCCACCTACCACCAGGGGATCAGTCACCTCCAGGAGCAGGCCACAGGGAGGAGAAGCAGGCCACAGGGAGGAGAATACAGCTGGAGCTCCACCTGTCACCAGGGAATCACTCACTTCACTGTGCTGTAGACCCGCCCCTCATGTGGCAGCATCTGGATTGGAGCACAGCCACAGATCCAACGATCCCCCAACTAATTAATTTGGAGCAACGTCATCATCAACATCGATGGACTGCCATGAGCAGTGTGTGTGTGTGTGTCTTTCTGTGTGTGTGTTTGTGTGTGTGTGTGTCTCTGTGTGACTGTGTGTGTGTCTGTGTGTGTGTGTGTCTCTCCGTGTGTGTCTGTGTGTGTGTGTATCTGTGTGACTGTGTGTATCTGTGTGTGTGTGTGTGTGTCACTGTGTGTCACTGTGTGTCACTGTGTGTCACTGTGTGTCACTGTGTGTGTCTCGTTGCAGAAATGAGCCTTGGTTTCATTAAACGTCATGTTTTCTGGTTCCTCTCTTCCACTTATCTGCTCCATTGCCGTCTATCTGGAGGAAACTTTCTGTCTTAAATTTGCAGAATGCACACACACACACACACATAGTGACACACACACACACATAGTGACACACACACACACATAGTGACACACACACACACACACACACACACACACACACACATACATACACACACACACACACACACACACACACACACACACACACACACACACACACACACACACACACACACACACACACACACACACACACACACACACACACACAAAGAGACACACACATGGAGACAAACAAACACACATACATACACAGAAACACACCGAGACACACACACATGGAGACACACAGACACACACACAAAGACACACACAGAAACACACACACACACACAACTAATCTATGTGAAGATGTGGTCAAGATTACGAACAGCAGAAGGTATGCGAGGCAGAGAAAGGTAGGAAAACACGAGGAACCTTGAGTTTTAAGTGAGCGTCCTCAAGGCACACGCGTGTTTTCCTGTGCGCTCCGTGCGCGTCGTGCTCACACTGCAACTCGCTGCATGGTTTAAATCTTCTGCAGGGGGGGGGGTGCTTTGATTGTACTGCCGCGTGCTGTTTGATTTGGCGGGGGGGCTGTAGTAGCCCTCCAACCAGTCATCTGTCAGGACTGGAGAGTGAAGGGGGGTGGCGTGGGGGGGCTTAGAGTGAAAGGAATGGAGGCTCCCACTAGGGGGGTCCTGGCTGGAGGTGGGGGTGCTCGTGACAGACCTCCTGGGCTTAGGGGCCCTCTGTGTGGCCTGCTGTATGTAGCACGGCGGCTCTCTTCACAAGAGAGAGAGAGAGCCCTACACAAGCAGACAGAGAGAGAGAGAGCCCTTCACAAGCAGACGGAGAGAGAGAGAGAGAGAGAGAGAGAGAGAGAGAGAGAGAGAGAGAGAGAGAGAGAGAGCCCTTCACAAGCAGACGGAGAGAGAGGGAGGGAGGGAGGCGCTCCAGGGGAAGTTCCCAGCGCATTGGCCCCTGCGGGAGGGAGTGCAGGCGTGCCTCACAAACCAGATGTTCTCTGTCAGTGGAGATCTAGCCTGAAATACATTGAGTTACTGTAAACCTGGACTAGGGCAAGGTTGCCCAGCCTCCGCTCCACACCTCCATCCAGACCTGCCCCAGCCTCCACACCTCCATCCAGACCTCCACCCAGACCTGCCCCAGCCTCCACACCTCCATCCACACCTCCATCCAGACCTCCACCCAGACCTGCCCCAGCCTCCACACCTCCATCCAGACCTGCCCCAGCCTCCACACCTCCATCCAGACCTCCGCTCCACACCTCCATCCAGACCTCCACCCAGACCTGCCCCAGCCTCCACACCTCCATCCAGACCTCCGCTCCACACCTCCACCCAGACCTGCACCAGCCTCCACACCTCCATCCACACCTCCACCCAGACCTGCCCCAGCCTCCACACCTCCATCCAGACCTCTGCTCCACACCTCCACCCAGACCTGCACCAGCCTCCACACCTCCATCCACACCTCCACCCAGACCTGCACCAGCCTCCACACATCCATCCAGACCTCCACTCCACACCTCCATCCAGACCTCCACCAGCCTCCACACCTCCACCAGCCTCCAGACCTCCACACCTCCACCCAGAGCTGCCCCAGCATCCACACCTCCACCCAGACCTCCACCAGCCTCCACACCTCCATCCAGAGCTGCCCCAGCCTCCACACATCCATCCAGACCTGCACTAGACACCTCCATCCAGACCTCAACTACACACCTCCATCCAGAGCTGCCCCAGCCTCCACACCTCCATCCAGACCTGCACTAGACACCTCCATCCAGACCTCAACTACACACCTCCATCCAGACCTGCCCCAGCCTTCACTCCACACCTCCATCCAGACCTGCCCCAGCCTTCACTCCACACCTCCATCCAGACCTCCACTAGACACCTCCATCTAGACTTGCAGCAGCCTCCACTACACACCTCTTCTATCCAGACCTCCACTACACACCCCCATCCAGACCTGCCTCCACTACACACCTGCATGTACATTAGAGAGCATCCTCCTGGTTTGGGAATAGCACCGCACACGACCGCAGCAGACTGCAGAGAGTCAGAGATCAGCCGAACACACAATTGGAGGTGGGCTTCCTACTCTCCAGGACATTTACACCAAGCGTTGCAGGGCCAAGGCTAAGAGAATAGTCAAAGACTCTAGTCACCCAAACAACTGCCTCTTTGCACTGCTGTGGTCAGGCAAGCGCTACCGGAGTCTCATGGCCAGAACAGAGAAACTAAAAAGGAGCTTCTATCCCCAGGCCATCAGGATGCTCAATGACTCTATGCAACTATTGCACACACATCCACATGCACACACTCACTTTAACCTCTTAAGCCAGAGCGGTCCGGTACCGGTACGAGAATGACATCACGCCATAAATCCATCTCTACAGAATGTATGAATTAATGTTGCGTGTTTTTTTTTCAAATGTAGGCAAGAGTAAAGACCCTAACCCTGTCAAAACAGCAGTCAAAGTGTATATTTTCAGCAATACTATATATTTTACCAATGATTTTAAGTGTTATTAGTGAAATATTGAGTTTATAGAAATCTCAGGGTATCGAGTCGGAAAAAGGCGAGGATTGACGTGAGGATTTGGCGCAACATAACTTGAGTGTAGTCTTTTGAGAGAAGATACCCAGGGCTTTCGATGGGCTTTTGAATTTCAAAAAACGACACTTCCCAGCTCACGCCAGCCCCTGTCAATCATCTGACTTATTTTTCATTTTTTTTTTCTCTTTATTTTCGGGATCATATCTCACGGGGGGAACAAAACTGAATGTTATTGCCATAAATTAGAACGCAGTTAGTTTCTCTACCTTGCTGTGAATGTCGAGCAAAAAACAGCGTTGCAATCTGATGAAAAATGGCGGATAAGTTTACATTATAAAAAAGTAACTGTACTTACAGTAGATTTTAGTCATGGTTTTTGCTGCACGCCTGGTAATACTAAATCCAGATTGAACTCTGCCATTGGAAAGGGGAGATTTGGCCCGATCCATAGATGTGTGACTTGGCCATAATAAGGTAATTTATAGGCCTGATATTCTATATTCTGATATATCATATTTCAAATTGCATGTGTCCGGATGGCAGAATTCAGTACTGTATCTACAAAACCTTCTGTTTAATCATCTTCCCTTTATTAATTTGCTTAGATTTTTTGTACACGTGATCTCAAGAAGGTGCTGAATGAGCTCAGTGGCAATTTATCATGTCTGGTAGATTTTAGCATGGTGTTATTCAGCTTGCATTTGTACTTTATGTTGTACTTTAGTTTGTATATTGTATATTTTGTATAGTGTTTGGCCTTTATTCTTTTTACTTTTTACTGTATGAAGCACAGGACTCATACAGAAATACACATTTCACTGTTTCACTCTTACGGAGCCACCCTGTGGAATGGGCTAGACTAGAGGATGAAAAATATTGTGAAAACATAAATCAATTCAAATCTAGACTAAAAAAATCTATTTTCGATAGGTACAGAAGGGAAGAAGAGCTTTAATTGCATATTAATAAAAAAAATACATATGATACTGTATTGTACGTTATATCATATTACATTATATAATCATATTATAATTAATTTGTATATTATATTAAACTATATTAACACTTTGATTGCCACTCACGAGTTTTCTCGGATTTATAATAGTTACGTTGAAAGCCACTCACGAGATTTCTCGGAATATATATATTTTTTTTGCGATCTGAAATCCTGAAATCACGCGAGCCTACCCTAGTATACTCAAGAGCCGCCGGCGATCAGATGTGGAAAAAAGCGCCCCCTATCGTCTCCCAGATGACATCAGGGATTTTGGAATGGACTCAATGAAAATAGATGGGGGAAAAAATCCTGTACTCCACATTTTCCAGTCCACTGATGCAGCCGGGGTTACCAGAGTTCATTATGGATCCTCTGAGCGCCGCGGATCATGAATTCTACTGTATACGCCTTAGATCTTTACACTTATCGATTTTTTCGAATGGTGATCAGGAATTGGAATATACCAGTTGGATACCATCTGATGTCAGGTACGGAATCTATGTTATCAGTGTTAGGATAATCAGACTCATTTTGATGAAGATATAAGCTGTTTTGTGAAATGTCCTCTATCGGTTTCACTGTAAAATCCATGAGGAAATGAACACGGCTATTATCAGCGCGCGGCTCGAATGGGCGTGCGTGTACGTATAATATTGATCATCTAGCGTTTATTTGAAAACGATTCATAAATAGGCCGACAAATATCAACGTTCTGGAATATTCCAGTAAAAGACGATTATCACAGAATGGCCCAGAATGGGCTGTTTTTTACCTCAAAACGGGTGCTTTTCAAAATGCTCTCAAACGGAAATGAAGCGATAAAAAACCAATCTGCCTTGACAGCACTGACTGGAAAATGATTCTTTGATAAGCAACGGGCAGATTAGACACATAGCCATAATTTAAAACATAGATTAGGCGATATTAACGTTAACTTTAAAGTGGATGGTGGCATTCAAGCGCTAACTCTGGCGCCACCTGGTGGCACTGAAAGTGTTAAACTATATACTATTATATTATGGTACTATATTATATTGTATATATCATGTACTATATATCTCATATCACATTATATGTGTTGTATACTCTATTATGTACTATATACTATTATATATACTATTATATACTGCAGGTATACTATACTGTAATGTGTACTATATGTATGTACTATGTATGTACTATGTATGTGTGTAAATAAAAAAAATTCTAATTTAAATAGAAAAACACAAGTTCAGGGGTAGGGCCCGACAAGCCTAGTGCTTCTCCCTAGCCCTTTTCGGACAATTAGACAATGCTGCAATAGCAGCTGGTAAAACGTTGGCGATTTACTGTATGGCGATTTACTGTTGTTATGTGTCCAAAACCCGAAATAAAAAATAACTGAACTGAACTGTAATGTACATTATGTGACAAATAAAACAAAACTTGAACACCTGATCTATCCAGACCTCCACTACAAACCTCCTCAATCCAGATCTCCACTACACACCTCCATCCAGACCTGTCTCGGCTTCCACTACACATCTCCATCTAGACCTGCCTCGACCTCCACTACACCCCTAGCTGGCCCTGCTGGGTCAACCCATGTCCCTAACCTCTTAACACATTGAGGACCGGCCGTCGCTATGTAAACAAACCGATGTACTTTTGGAGAGCTATATCTATACTTTATAGTATTGCTATCTGTCCATTCTCATTGTTACTTGAGTGCATAAACCGTGCCTTCATAATGGCTTAAAGAAAAAGAAAAATCCATCGGTTGGTTGTCATTTTATAGCGTCGTGAATATAAGGTTTATCGCACTTTTCGTCTCAAATATTTTCTGGGAAGCTAGATATGAGGCTAAAGGCTACTCACGTTATATCGAACGGCATTTCTGTTGTATATATTCGAATGAAATAAAACAAACGGCTTATCATCCGGACTATTACAGAGCATCTATGGATGAAATGGGGGTGGCGGGGGATGCTGATTAGTATTATTGATTAGCAATAGTGTGTCCGTGCAAGTAGCCACATTCACTGATCGATTGCTTGCGTTTTACAACAATGTCTGATCCGGCTGTAATTTGGGTGAAGAGGGTCCTACCGTCAGCCCATGTGATCGCCGGCAGCATTTCCCCATTATTCATTGGCATCTGGTAGATCGATATGTCCATTGGCTGATCATAAATCCCATTATTCCAGGCTGAAATCTGCGCTTCGAACCGTGATCAACGGTGCAGGATGTTCGCTTGGGATCAGGCTAAAATGAAACGCCCATAGACTGTAAAAATATATATATATATCCACTCACCCACAATGATACTGCAGTGGAGCGATGGCGCCCCTAAGAGGATCTGGCCGGTATTGCATGTCGCCGATTTCAAAGAGGCGGGTAAATCTGCAGAGTCGATGGGGGATCTTGATCCGTTTATTAATATGGAATAAAACAATAACAACTTGCCACGAGTTAACTCGTGGCTCTGGTCCTCAACGCATGGCACCGAAACCCGAGTTAACTGTTAAGTGTTAACAGTCCTGCAAATCTTGCATAAAACACATGTTGATTTCATACTGAAAGTAAATTGGACGCTATTCTGGAACCATTTGTAGCAGATGCACAAGTCTGGCCCCTTTTGAAAAGAAACACTTTGGATTTCCTTCCACAACAGGAAGAATCACTCTGAGTGCTATTGTCATAGAGTTACAGAGGTTTGAACACACTGAAATAAAAGTTTTTTTTATTTTCGTCAAAATTATTTTGCAAACAGATGCCTGCAGATTTATCTACTGTATAGTTATTTGCTGAAAACACTGCTGGGGCCATAGCCTGAAGTCTTACCTAGAACATGTCCAAAGTCGATAACAATATCACTATAATGTTGTATACATCTTTATGTAATGGTATGTTTAGGCGTTTTTCCAAAAGGGAGTAAGAGGAGTCAATACTACCTCAGTCCACCCCCCCCCCCACTAATCTTTTGTGTATATATGTATGTCGTGTATGTCATAAATGTCATGATATATATCTGTATATCTGTATGTCGTGTATGTCATAAATGTCCTTATGAATTGAAAATGGGGGACCCTGATGTAAACAAGACGAAAGTCTTTCTCTGGTCTGCATCCCCTTAACAATTGTGTGTATTGAGCCGTACTGTATTGTACCCATTCTGCAATCTGTTAATACAATTTTCAATCAATCAATCAATTGTCACATACACCACCCCCACCCCTTCCCTACACATACACAAACAGAGCCTCAACCCCCATAGGAGCGACAACCACAGATCAGCGCAACTTACGCTCCGGAGAGAGAGGCGCACGTTCATTATCTTGTGTACGGTACGCTTTTACCGCTTCTCAGTCTCAGAAAACCAACTCAATTAAGATGTCATTCTTTTCAGAATTTTATTGGCTAGACAAACGGTCAATCATTTTCAGCGTCAGTGGTGATTTGTACGGTCATTGAGAGGCGAAACCAGAGGTGGTAACTTTTTCTAAACTGACACTTGGTTGGCTGTCTTATAACCCGAGATTGGAAGCACTTAAAAGGTAAAAGGAAAAACGATCAAATAATGAGTATACTCGTTGTTGGCGTTCAACGATTGGCGCCCAATAACGAGTAAACTCGTTGTTGGCGGGGAATGAGTTAACAGGACATGTACAGGACATGTACAGGACAAAGACTTCAGGCTATGGACCCAGGGTGTTTTCCAGCTCATACCAATTTTTTTGGAAATACTATATTTGGATATTGCAACTACTACAGAAAAACGTGAGTAACACGTTTTTCTACAACTCAAGTTCAGACCTATGTTACTCTATTTCATTAGCACTAAAAGTGAATTTGTATCAGAAACATCAGAATGTTATCTTTCAAAAGAGACCAGGCTCATGCATGTGCTATAAGTATAAAGTATAAAGATCAGCTTTGAAAAAAAAGTATGCAGTCCTCAAGTTCAAGTTTAAAAATGGCCACTTTTCTGGGCGCCAGTTAAGAGGTTAAAATAGCTGCTATACAAGCTGAACTACAAGCTACAGGTCCCTAAGGGACGCAAACAAGGAACCTTGCCGTTTTTAAGCCAATAGAGATATTCAGGAAGAAATGTATAAAGTAAAAGAGAATGGAATAAAATTTGTAGAAGTTCATTGTCACACACTTTGCATAGTAAGTAATTAGTAGTAAGACAAAAAACAGAATGTAAATCATTTAAAACAGTTCTTCCTTGTACAAAGTATGCAAGTATGTGTCCTGTTGGGACTAACTTTGGTGGAGGGCATGTAATGCGGCACGGTGGTGTAGTGGTTAACACTGTCGCCTCACAGCAAGAAGGTCCAGGGTTCGAATCCCGCTTGGGGACCAGGTTTCCATGGTGCCAGTTACCCAGGTGGCCTGTTCCTTAATGACAAGCAAGCAGTGCAAGAATGCGGAAGCATTCTACCGTAGTGGCGTGCGGTAATGCGCCTTTCATTTTCCTTCGGCGGCGTGCTCGCTCAGGTGCGTGCGTGCGCCGGCGTGCTCGCGCGAGGTGCCCGCGCATGCGCATGAGATCCCGCCTTGGTTCGACACGAGCGGAGCTCAATATATATAAGTCACCGCCCCTTATTCAGTATCCAGAAATAGCTCAATTGGCAAGACTGCATGGCTGTGGATCCTACGGCACGTTTGCTGGCGAGTTCGAATCCCATCAAATATTTTTTTTTAAACATGATTTTTTTTTAACGTGTATTCTTTCGCCGGTTAAGGTTAGGCATGGTTAAGGTTAAGGTTAAGGTTAGGCATTGTTTCGGAGTTGGTTAAGGTTAGAACGGTTAAGTTTAGGCGCTGTTAAGGAGCTGGTTAAGGTTAGAGTTTGTCAAAGAGAATGGCAATATTCTTTCTATGGTTAAGGTTAGGCATGGTTAAGGTTAAGGTTAAGGTTAGGCATTGTTTCGGAGTTGGTTAAGGTTAGAACGGTTAAGTTTAGGCGCTGTTAAGGAGCTGGTTAAGGTTAGAGTTTGTCAAAGAGAATGGCAATAGACAGCCTATTTCCGCGCGACAGCTCCCAAAGCGGGCCTGAAAAGAAAGGCGCTTTACCGTAGTGGCGTGCGGTGACGAATGCTTCCGCATTTTTGCACTGCTTGCTTGTCATTAAGGTACACGCACCCAGGTGGGGTATCTCCCAGGCCTTTCTGTGTGGAGTTTGCATGTTCTCCCCGTGCTCGCAAGGGTTTCCCCCGATAAGATAAACCCAATGGAAAAACATGCACAACAACAAGATCGAAGACGGACAGGAGCACTTGGATTGGTCCCCTGGCGCGGCTCACGTTGTGCCTGTCTGCTCCCGGCTGCCCTTGGGGGGGAAGGACGACGGGATGGGTTAATCGCAGATACGAATTGCATGCATGCATCGCATGTGTGCCAATTGATGACCTCGGAGCAGGTCCTAAATTATTATAAATTATAATGTCTTTTGCCACATCAGATTTTTTTTTCTTATTTCCTTAAAAAGATATTCCTGCCTGTCTTTGTCCAGTCCAGGTGGGGTTTGTACCGGAAAGCCATCTATTGGCATGTAAGGTTTTTCAGCAGCTGAAACTGGATTGGTTCAGCATCACGGTGTGCTCTGGCCATCACCACACCAGGTTGTGAGGGCTGTGTGTGTGTGTGTGGGTCATGAGCAGATAACAGGGACTCTTAAAGTTATCCGTGAAACGGACAACCACTAGACTGCTTACGCAGATATTTTAGGAGAGGGGAAAAATTAAACAACTGAAAACAACCTTTACAGGTGGAAATCTCAAAGTGAGTAAAGTGAGTAAGAAAATAAATCAAGTCCCAAAAAACAGGACTACTCTCAATAAAGAGGTATAGTATAAAAGTAAATAAGCCACAAGGACGCCTCCTAATAAAGGAGTTTATATTGGAAAAAGTTAAACAATAAACCTCCACTAAGGGAGTTTATGTGTAGAATCATGTGAGTAGCCTAAAATAAGAATGACTACCATAAAGCTCAATTCTGAATCAGAGATCAGACTACACTTCAATATAATGAGCGTGACCAAAAGGACAGCCAACGCTAGGAAATGAAAAAGCAGTTGACACTGCGATCTCCAAACTTAAATAGACTCCACACATGGCCATAGGCACAGCTGCACTGCATCAGGTGCAATCAAGCCCACACACCTGCCGACCCATGAGGCAATTAACCACAGGGAACAGGGATTGACAGCTATCCCTCACAGAGAGGTGAAATAAAGTAAAAATAGACAGCTGTCCCTCACAGAAAGGTGAAATAAGGCAAAAACCATGACAGGACCCCCCCTCTAGGGGGCGGCTCCAGACGGACCCTCTGAGACACGTCTCCGAAACTCCCGAACAAGCTCAGGGTCCAAGATGTCCCTGGCCGGAACCCACGTGCGCTCCTCTGGCCCATAACCCTGCCAGTCCACCAGGTACTGTATACCCCTACCAACCCGCCTACTGGACAGGATACGCCGTACAGTATACACAGGTTGGCCATCAACGAATCGAGGGGGAGGTGGAGGTCTCTCTGCAGGAACCAACCTGCTCCTCCGAACCGGCTTAAGGCGGGATATGTGAAATGTAGCGTGTACCCTCATCGACGAGGGTAACCGAAGACGCATCGTGACTGGGTTTATCTTGCAACAATAGTGAAAGGGCCCACAAAACGGGGAGCGAGTTTGCGCGACTCCACCCGTTGCTCCATGTCACAGGAGCTAGGATCTGTCCTGCAGGAACAATGGGCTCAGGAGGACGGTCCTCTTCTGATCCATCATATAACCGGGAAAGAGCATCCGGCTTGATATTTTTAGACCCGGGACGGTACGTCAGGAGGAAATTAAACCGAGAGAAAAACAGTGACCAGCGAGCCTGTCGCAAGTTTCTCCTCTGAGCACCCTGGATATATTCCAAATTTGTATGGTCTGTCCAGACTGTGAATGGGTGTTCAGCTCCCTCTAGTTAATGGCGCCACTCCTCCAATGCCAACTTGACCGCCAACAGCTCTCTGTCCCCAACATCATAGTTTCTTTCAGCCGGCGAGAGCCCACGTGAATAGTACGCACATGGGTGTACCTTACCGTCGGACGATGAGCGTTGAGACAGAATAGCTCCGACTCCAAGCTCAGAAGCATCCACCTCGACGATAATTGGCAGGGATGGGTTAGGAGTAATAAGGATAGGCTCAGAACTGAACCTTCTCCTAAGCTCAATGAATGCTGCCTCAGCCTTGGGAGTCCACTGGAAATGGGGAGGTGCTGTCTTCCTGGTGAGTGCAGTGATAGGTGCTACCACTGAACTGAAATTACGAATAAAACGACGGTAGAAGTTTGCAAATCCTAGGAATCGTTGCACCTGCTTGACCGAGACGGGTGTAGGCCAGTCTGTCACTGCTGACACCTTCTTGGGGTCCATTTGAATCCTCCCCTCAGATACAATGAATCCCAGAAAGGACACAGAGCAGACATGGAAGCCACACTTCTCAGCCTTCACAAACAACTGTGCATCCAAAAGGCACCTCAAGACCTGCCTGACATGTTTGACATGGTCAGAAATGGACTTGGAGAATATCAGAATGTCATCTAAGTAGACGAAAAAAACGTTTCCAACATCTCCCTGAGCACGTCATTGATTAACGCCTGAAAAACTGAAGGGGCATTAGTAAGACCAAATGGCATCACCAGGTATTCGTAGTGACCATTATGAGTGTTGAACGCGGTCTTCCACTCATCCCCTTGGCGTATGCGCACCAGATTGTAGGCATTGCGGAGATCAAGTTTGGTAAAAATGGATGCCCCCTGGAGGCGTTCAAACGCAGAGTTCATCAAGGGAAGGGGATACCGGTTTTTGACTGTAATGCTGTTCAGACCTCTGTAGTCGATGCAGGGTCTCAGTCCTCCATCTTTTTTTCCCACAAAAAAGAATCCAGCACCCGCAGGTGAAGTGGAAGGTCTAATAAAACCGGTAGCCACAGCCTCCTTGATGTAGGTGTTCATAGCTGCGCTTTCGTGGACCGACAACGAGTACAAGGAACCACAAGGGGGAATAGAGCCCGGCTGCAATTCGATGGCGCAATCATAAGGTCGGTGCGGTGGCAGGATGGTGACCCTTTGTTTGCTAAACACCTCACTGAGGTCAGCATAGACAGTGGGAACTCCCTCTGGTAACGGGTGTGACTCCACGCTCATGATGTTGGTGCTCTCCATGAGGGGGTCAGCTGTACAAGTAAGCGAGGAGAAGTCCTCACACAGAGCCTCTAAACTGTCTAAACTGTCCTCCGCCAGAACCTCCTCACAGAGGGAGTCCCAATCAAACTGTGGATCCCATTCCAAACTCCCATCCTGATCGACAGATGGCTGGGAGTGCAATGGTTGAGAGAGTGGGCTCTGGAAACCAAGACCGCCCACTGCTTCAACAGGATCACAACCGCTCTCACTAAACTGATCATAACTCGTGGGTGACAGAGGAATTTGGAAACAACGGTGACAGCATTGGGAGCCCCACTGCATGACAGTGTCCCTCTCCTCACGCCAATTTATCTGTGGCTTGTGTTTACTAAGCCAAGAATGACCCAGCACAATGGGATACGTGGGGGAATCCACCAAAAAGAATAGAATGCGCTCAGAATGGTTCCCATAAGCAACCTGCATAGATAAATAATTGGTTCTTTTGGTGACACTGCCTGTACCCAATGGCCGTCCATCAAGCACTGTGACACTACAGGGTTTATGGAGGGAATGTACAGGTATTTTAGAGTCCTCAGCCCATCTGGAATCGATGAAACTGTCCACTGCCCCTGAGTCTAAAAAGGCGTCAACCTTAACAGACTGCCTATTCCAGCCTAAAAACACAGGCAAAAAGGTTCAAAAGGGGGTGATGTGATGTCTCACTAGTGTCTCTCGGCCCACTAGCGAGACTGACCGTTTCCCTTCAGTTTAGGACACTCCACCCTCGTGTGACCTTTTCTCCTGCAGTACCAGCACCAGTCCACATGAGAACCAGTCTGCCTGGAGTCACGCACAGAAGTGCTGTCCACCTGCATAGGTTCAGACGAGCTGGCCACTGAAGGTTGTGGAGGAAAGGACGAAACTTCCTCCAGCGGGACACGAAAACGTTGGCCCCGCCTCTCACGCTCACGGTCTCAGATCCGGTTATCAACGCGTATGGCGGTAGTGACCAGTGTGTCAAAATTGTCTGGAGATCCCACAACCGCCAAAGCATCTTTAACCTGATTAGATAACGCGTTGGTGAACAAAGTGATGAGTGGTCCCTCAGGCCAGCCTGTAGCCCCAGCCAGTGTCCTGAAAGCAATGGAAAACTCAGCTACACTACTGGCGCCCTGGCGCATGCGCGTCAGCTTCATGGCGACCTCTTTATCGTAGAGTTCATGATCAAAAACTATCTCCATCTCATTCATGAGTCCCTGTGAGTCGTTTAAAACTGGAGCCTGAGCCCGTATGAGTGGAACAGCCCAATCGAGGGCAGGTCCCTCCAACAGGGATAGAATTAGGGCAACACGTGAATCCTCAGACTGAAAACGAGAAGGCTGGGCTCTGTACACTATTTGGCATTGTGCCAGAAAACCACGGCATTTACCTGACTCCCCATTAAAGTGTGAGGGGAGCTGGACTTTAGCCTCACAAGGTAATGACCGGGGGCCTGTGAGTAGTGCTTGAGAGACATTAGGTGGGCTCTGGTGAGGGGGAGGTAATTGTGCATTGGCTATGCGGTCAGCCAAATCACACATGGAACTATCCATCTTGCGCAATCCTTCATACATCTCCCCATGCTGTTGCACCATGAGAGCTTGTTGTTGTAATTGTACGATAGCTTCCTCATGTGAAAGCAATCCTTGATGCTGCACAGCTAGTGCTTGTTCGAGACCTGTGTTATCTGCTGACCCAGTCATGGCTTTTTCATTCTGTGAGGGCTGTGTGTGTGTGTGTGTGTGTGTGTGTGTGTGTGTGTGTGTGTGTGTGTGTGTGTGTGTGTGTGTGTGTGTGTGTGTGTGTGTGTGTGTGTGTGTGTGTGTGTGTGTGTGTGTGTGTGTGTGTGTGTGTGTCATGAGCAGATAACAGGGACTCTTAAAGTTATCCGTGAAACGGACAACCACTAGACTGCTTACGCAGATATTTTAGGAGAGGGAAAAAATTAAACAGAAAACTACCTTTACAGGTGGACATCTCAAAGTGAGTAATTAAGAAAATAAATCAAGTCCCAAAAAACAGGACTACTCTCAATAAAGAGGTATAGTATAAAAGTAAATAAGCCACAAGGACACCTCCTAATAAAGGAGTTTATATTGGAAAAATTAAACAATAAACCTCCACTAAGGGAGTTTATGTGTAGAATCACGTGAGTAGCCTAAAATAAGAATGACTACCATAAAGCTCAATTCTGAATCAGAGATCAGACTACACTTCAATATAATGAGCGTGACCAAAAGGACAGCCAACACTAGGAAATGAAAAAGCAGTTGACACTGCGATCTCCAAACTTAAATAGACTCCACATGGCCATAGGCACAGCTGCACTGCATCAGGTGCAATCAAGCCCACACACCTGCCGACCCATGAGGCAATTAACCACAAGGAACAGGGATTGACAGCTATCCCTCACAGAGAGGTGAAATAAAGCAAAAATAGACAGCTGTCCCTCACAGAAAGGTGAAATAAGGCAAAAACCATGACACAGGTCTTCTGGCATCGAAGCTGTAATAGATAGAAGCAACACATACAGTATTATTGTCAACTGTTAGCAACAAACCATTTGCTCCAAATACATGTTCATAAAATATAATAGCTAATACAATAATAATTACGTGAAGTGCTGGTATTTCTTAATTTGTAGACACCTTCGGAAGTAGCCACTCAGATGCTGTTGCCAGTTGTAGCTTTCAACGAGCACTGTGCCATGCTCCAGTCCCCCAAGCTGGGGGATGTTGACTCCCTTCACCTCTGAGCTTCACAACCTCAACGATGATGACAGGGTGTCCACTCCGGTCTTCCTGTAGACCTGCTTGATCAGTCCGATGCACCAGTCAGGGCCAAACTTGGTGTGGCCTGCAATCAGGAAGTGGAGGCAGAGTTTTTGGTGAAGTTTGTGCATAGTACGGCAGGCACAGTATCAGGCCACAACATTCTTCTTATTTTGGCCACTGCAGTTGTCACAATGAAGGGCCATGTGTGTTTGTGTGCGATTGTTTTTCGGTACAACAAACTTTCTTATTTTTCCCATTTCTGCATCACTGTCACTGTCCACCGTTAACCTCTTAACTCTTTCTGCGCCATACCCGAGATTTCTCGGGTTTCAAATCCAACCGTTGAGCGCCAACCCCCAAATTTCTCAGGTTTAGATCCTTTTTTTTTTTTTTATTATTATTATTCTAAACACTCGCGTGGACCTGCCTGTGTCTCCCTGGTCCAAAGTGGTCCAGCTGCCTACATTATAATTGCAATGACGATCGAATCCCGACAGGTGGCAGTATCGCCTACCTTTTGAACTGGGTCTCTAAGGTGTCTTTCAGTACTGAGGTACCTCCGACTGCAGGAATCCCTTCCCCCTCAAAGTGAATCAGCACATAGCCATCTGTCAGAGATTTGCTTGCCTGAAACCTATTGTTTCCCATATTATAGCCAGACCCAATGCACATGAGTAATGGCGATCGCGACGGAACTACATGGATTATTTATTTTGGAGTACCTTCTGACTAAGGTAAGGTCTATTTTAGGTCTATTTTACCGAACCTAAAACATGCTTTTGTATTGATCACAGCGTCGTATTTTACCGAACCTAAAACATGCTTTTGGTAACGATAGCATTTCTGTAAAACGACCCCCCCCCCCCTTGATGATTTTGTGAAGAAACATCTGTATATGGTATATACCTTTGATTTGAAAATAAAATAGGTTTCAGGTGAGCAACCCGAATGATTTGCGCATATGCATATAACACGTCATAGCTCACTATCTAGAAAACGAGACTGGATTATTTTGAAACGGGGCAATAGCGCACAAACGAAAGTATGTAGAAATGAACTGGTTTGTCAATGTTGGACTATAAATAGTGCCTGTCAAATGAGCCATACTATTGTCTCCATAGCTATAATATAGAATATACGATGGGTCCGCAAACATCGTTAAAATTGTCAATAACGCTGGCGCCAGGCAGTACAGATGGAAAAACAGTGTGGCGCTCAATGAGTTAAGTATCGGACGGCCCTTGGGCTCGTCTGCCGGCTCCTGGGCTGCATTTTCCGCCGATCAACCAATACATTGTTGTTGTTGTCGTCGCCTCACTCAACCTATTGCATGCTTCGGGTCTCGAGTTACAAGACGAAATATCTGGTGAGTGTTATTTGACAAGCCGTTCTGACGAGTGACCATGTCCGGTTGTGAACGGTCCTGAACTGACCAGTCACTGCTGATTGCGAAAAAGATTGACCACCGTTGTAGCCAAGGAGCGTTTGCTCCGAAAGCGATCCCAGACGGGCGCTCAGAGTGGGGGAAGGTGAGACAAGAAGACAAAGAAGTCCTTTGTTTTGACTCGAGAGGCGAACTGAATGGAAGTGGACGGCCATTTTGGATAATCACGCTGAATTCTTACCGGTACACACATTACAAAAACCTTTGTGAAACACTCATTTTCCGTGGGATTTTTATAAACTTTGGACCTGTACTACATAAGACTTCAGTCTATGCAACCGTCATGTTTTCCAGCTCCTACCTCTCAGCTGGAACTTAAAAACAGGCATCTGGCAACCACTAAACAGAAATGTTAGTACACAAAACTTTTACTTCTGTTACTTTATTTCATTAGCACTCAAGGTGATTTCCTTTATTGTGTAAGAAACCTCAGAATGTTACCTTTCAAAAGAAACCATGTATGTGCTATAAGTATAAAGTATAATAAATAACTAATTACTTTGGGTATGCAATCGTCAAAAACAAAACAAAAAATAGCCTCATTTTTGCCCAATGCTTAAGAGGTTAAAACAGCCATATCTTCAACTGATCTCATTGTTGATTCCGTTGAATAGCCTGGTGCAACTGACCCGCAGAGTCGTCGTCGTCCTCCACTTCAGAACAGCTGTTGATGGGATCCAAAACGAGGTCTTCGCCATCTGACTCTTTATCATCAGTTAAACCTTCTGAATCCGAGTTATCGACACAATTAACAAAGGTGTACTCGTTCATCAAATATGATGGATCAATCACTGTTCCAGAACCTTTGTTCAGAGCTGTGGCGAGAGTGTGGCCGTCCATCGTGTTACCTGTGTTGTAGTAGCTCAAGAATGTAAACACAGATCTGTGTGCTTTTTATGGGAGTCGACAGAAACTCAAGAACAAAGGCTGATGGCTGGCGATTAGCCAACGATTTATTTTGATTTTGATTTTTTTTTCACTTTTTTCTGTATTTTTGCTCCCATCCCAATTTAGTCGTTATGCCAATTCCCTTCCTGGTCGTTGCGCGCATTGTCCCACTGTCGGCCTAGGGAGGGTTGTCGAACTACCACGTGGCTCCCCCGATACATGTGGAGTCAGCCAGCCGCTTCTTTTCACCTGACAGCGAGGACTCTCACTGGGGGAATGTAACACATGCAGAGGTTCACGCTATTTCCCCCCGATCCCCTCCCTGCTGAACAGGCACCCCGACCGACCAGTAGGAACCGCAGTTTACAACGACCAGGACACATATCCCGCCGGCTTCCCACCCCGCTAACACTGCCAATTGTGTTAATAGGGACGACTGACCAAGCCGGAGGTACCGCTGACAGCTGGATTCGATCCCAGAGTCTCTGCGGTGGTAGGCAAGTGCATTCTCCACTGCGCTACCCAGCCGCACCTAACACTCATGTGATTCTAATGTAAATGTCACGCCGCCCCCAAGCTCAGACCTTTGCCCCGGAAAAACTGCCTTTAAACAAAAGTTGTTTACTATTTAGAGATACTAGAACTATTAGCTGTTACAGTAACTATGTTTTTAAACATTCAAACTGTGATAATATGGAAAAAAAAACTACATTTAATAAAACATTTAATTCATTATCTCGCAAACTGATTTTCCGACTTGAGGACGGCAGCTGGGCCAGGTCACTTATATAAGATTTATAATATTGTACTAGAGTTTTATAATACTGTATTGGAGTTTTATAATTTTGTACTGGAGTTTTATCATATTGTACTGTAGTTGTATAATATTATACTTGAGTTCTATAATACTGTATTGAAGTTTTATAATACTGTATTGGAAAAAGATCAGGTTCTGTTGTGTGCCATTACTGCCCTATTAAAAGTAAGATATAAGAGTAAGAGTCCAGCCGCTCCTCCAGGTTCCAGATACGTGATCCAACCCTCCATGTTTTAAGTGTGTTTGGGTATGTTTTCTGGCACTGTGAGTCTGGAGAGACGGTTCAGGTCCCTGGCTAACATCAGCTGATCTACCGCAAGAAAAAGAGAAAGACAAGCCTCCGCTCTTGTAAAAATAAAGCCAGCAGAAGGTCGAGCCGCTCATTGTCCAAATGGGAATGTTTTCTAGCACATCTTTTAGATGCATCTTGGAGATCCCTGCCTATATGGAAAGAACATTATTACAAGACGGGGCCTTAACTTCAATAGCCTTGTTCCGAGCGGCGTGCTGAAAACGGTCGGCGTGAACGTCCCTAGCGCGGCCTGGCCGGGATTTACGGCGCCCCCGGGGACGGCTCTGATCTGGCAGCGCTCAGGCCGGCTTTGAGGAGAGTGCGCTGCCAGTGAATCACTTTGAACCTGCGCTGAGCCGGGCTTCTGGGAGAACCGGTGGTCCCACCTGAGCCGAGCGGGACGGTAAATCTGCAGATTTCCGTGTCACAACGTGGGGTCGCAGGTCTTAATTTGTTAGACTGCCTGGTCCAGCTCATCCCCGGGCCCAGCGGTTCTGCAGCTGTGGCCCAGCTCCGCGGTGGACCCGGAGGCTTGTTGGTGTTGGCCGAGCCTGCGTGGTCCCTCCACAGAGCGGTGGGACTCCTAACTGAGGGCCCACGCAGGATCTCTCTGTCTCTCTCTCTCTCTCTCTCTCTCTCTATCTCTCTCTCTCTCTCGTCTATTTCTCTCGTGCTAAGAGCCTGTGTTGTTATAGTCCCTTCTTTTCTTCATGTTCTTCACTCAGGCCTCTTACGTGAATAGAGATGTACTGATACCGAAACTGGTATACCACCAGGCTAAAAGAGGTTTGATACCACCAGGCTAAAAGAGGTTTGATACCAGGCTAAAAGAGGTTTGATACCACCAGGCTAAAAGAGGTTTGATACCACCAGGCTAAAAGAGATCTGATACCACCAGGCTAAAAGAGATCTGATACCACCAGGCTAAAAGAGATCTGATACCACCAGGCTAAAAGAGGTTTGATACCACCAGGATAAAAGAGGTTTGATACCACCAGGATAAAAGAGGTTTGATACCAGGCTAAAAGAGGTTTGATACCACCAGGCTAAAAGAGGTTTGATACCACCAGGATAAAAGAGGTTTGATACCACCAGGCTAAAAGAGGTTTGATACCACCAGGCTAAAAGAGGTTTGATACCACCAGGCTAAAAGAGGTTTGATACCACCAGGCTAAAAGAGATCTGATACCAGGCTAAAAGAGGTTTGATACCAGGCTAAAAGAGATCTGATACCAGGCTAAAAGAGGTTTGATACCACCAGGCTAAAAGAGATCTGATACCAGGCTAAAAGAGGTTTGATACCACCAGGCTAAAAGAGGTTTGATACCACCAGGATAAAAGAGGTTTGATACCAGGCTAAAAGAGGTTTGATACCAGGCTAAAAGAGGTTTGATACCAGGCTAAAAGAGGTTTGATACCACCAGGATAAAAGAGGTTTGATACCAGGCTAAAAGAGGTTTGATACCAGGCTAAAAGAGGTTTGATACCAGGATAAAAGAGGTTTGATACCAGGCTAAAAGAGGTTTGATACCAGGCTAAAACAGGTCTGATACCAGGCTAAAAGAGGTTTGATACCAGGCTAAAAGAGATCTGATACCACCAGGCTAAAAGAGGTTTGATACCACCAGGATAAAAGAGGTTTGATACCACCAGGCTAAAAGAGGTTTGATACCACCAGGCTAAAAGAGATCTGATACCAGGCTAAAAGAGGTTTGATACCACCAGGCTAAAAGAGGTTTGATACCACCAGGCTAAAAGAGATCTGATACCAGGCTAAAAGAGATCTGATACCACCAGGCTAAAAGAGATCTGATACCACCAGGCTAAAAGAGGTTTGATACCACCAGGCTAAAAGAGGTTTGATACCAGGCTAAAAGAGGTTTGATACCACCAGGCTAAAAGAGGTTTGATACCACCAGGCTAAAAGAGATCTGATACCAGGCTAAAAGAGGTTTGATACCAGGCTAAAAGAGATCTGATACCAGGCTAAAAGAGGTTTGATACCACCAGGCTAAAAGAGATCTGATACCAGGCTAAAAGAGGTTTGATACCACCAGGCTAAAAGAGGTTTGATACCACCAGGATAAAAGAGGTTTGATACCACCAGGCTAAAAGAGGTTTGATACCAGGCTAAAAGAGGTTTGATACCAGGCTAAAAGAGGTTTGATACCACCAGGATAAAAGAGGTTTGATACCAGGCTAAAAGAGGTTTGATACCAGGCTAAAAGAGGTTTGATACCAGGCTAAAAGAGGTTTGATACCAGGCTAAAAGAGGTTTGATACCAGGATAAAAGAGGTTTGATACCAGGCTAAAAGAGGTTTGATACCAGGCTAAAACAGGTCTGATACCAGGCTAAAAGAGGTTTGATACCAGGCTAAAAGAGGTTTGATACCAGGCTAAAAGAGGTGTGATACCAGGCTAAAACAGGTCTGATACCAGGCTAAAACAGGTCTGATACCACTAGGCTAAAACAGGTCTTATACCAGGCTAAAACAGGTCTGATACCAGGCTGAAACAGGTCTGATACCACTAGGCTAAAAGAAGTTTGATACCAGGCTAAAAGAGGTTTGATACCAGGCTAGAACAGGTCTGATACCACTAGGCTAAAACAGGTCTGATACCAGGCTAAAACAGGTCTGGTGTGGCCAAGTTCAGCTCCAACTCCATAGTGAAGTTTGCGAACGACACAGTGGTGGTGGGGCTGATCTCGGACAACGACAAGAAGGCCTACCGGGAGGAGGTTGAGGTACTGGAACGCTGGTGCCAGGACAACAGCCTGCTCCTGAACATTGGTAAGACCAAGGAGCTGATCGTGGATTTTAGGAGGAGACAGCAGGAGGCACACATACCACTGAGGATAAACAGGGCTACCATGGACAGGGTGAGCAGCTTCAAGTACCTGGGGGTCCACATCTCAGAGGACCTGACATGGACAACACACATAGACTCAGTCGTAAAAAAGGCGAAGCAGTGCCTCTACCACCTGAGACAGTTAAGGAAGTTCAGAGTATCTGGGAAGATACTCCAGTCCTTCTACTCCGGAGCTGTAGAGAGCATCTTGACTGGAAACATCACTGCCTGGTATGGCAACAGCACAGCATGGCTCCTATACAACAAGAGGTGCAAATCCAGAGCCTGCAGGATAATGAAAGACCCTCACCACCCCAACAACAGCCTGCAAACGCCTGCGAGCACCAGTAACGAGGACAGAGAGACTTAGGCTCAGCTTCTTCCCCCAGGCCATCAGAGCCTTGAACACTGAACTCTCCATGCACAAGCACACATGAGCACACACACACTGTTCACACTCACACACTAGCAGCCACTTTAACATGAGCACACACACACTCATGCTGCACACGCTCACACTATGGACACTTTACAGAAGGAAAGGTCACTTTAAGAATAGTATAGCTTGAGATTGTATAATATAGCATTGTATAGCAGTGTACATAAAGACCCAGTGCCTCATCCGTAGCTAACAGGGTACTGCACTACCACAGGACCTAGCATGTCCTATCATGCTCTGTAAATAACTCATGTACAGATACCGATATGCCTACTTTGTTTACTTGTTTATTGCACTCTATTGGTTGGACTCTTATTATTATTATTATTATTATTATTATTATTATTATTACTTGTATTATGCACATCGTTGCGGGCGAGACCCCCCGCATTTCACTGTATACCTGTATGCCGTGACAAATAAAACTCTTGTATCTCTTGTCTGATATTACTAGGCTAAAACAGTCTGTTACCAGGCTAAAACAGGTCTGATACCAGGAGAAAACAGGTATGATACCAGGCTAACACAGGTCTGATACCAGGTTAACACAGGTTTGATACCAGGCTAAAACAGGTCTGATACCACCAGGCTAAAGTATGTTATCAGTTTCGAAAAATGTCCCCAATATTAAAGTATGTTTGATCTCTCTAATAGAAGCATGTTAGATCTCTAATATAAGCATGTTAGATCTCTCTAATAGAAGCATGTTAGATATCTCTAATAGAAGCATGTTAGATCTCTAATAGTAGCATGTTAGATGATTCTTGACTTGGAGCAGTTGTCAAGGTAGGATGACAGCCAGCGCAGAGCCCATTCTCCCATTCCTGTGAGGGATGCGAGGAGGATCTGATGGTTGACTGTCGAAGGCTGCTGCCAGGTCCAGGAGAATCAGGACAGAGGAGAGGCCTTTCACTCTTGCAGAGTGAATAGCCTCTGTGACCGCTATGAGAGTGACCAGCCCTGAATCCTGACTGATTAGGATCTAGGATGTCATTCTGTAATACCAGATAATCAGTGAGTTGGTTGGATACAGCACATTCAAGTGATTTAGAGAGGTAGGAGAGAAGAGAGACGATAATGATGGTGGGGTTCAGGGTTGATTATTGATGAGCGGTGTGACTCTAGCTTGTTTTAGGGAGGTGGGACCCCCCCCCCCGGAGTTGAGAGAGGAGTTGATGGGAGGATGTGCTCTGGTCTGGAGGCAGTGGCATTGCACAATATGTCGGGGCTCCCCCGCAGGTCGGACCATGGGGCCCTGCCCCCTCCCCTAAATCAATAATAGAGTGTATGGGATAGACATCGCGGCCACTTTTTTAAATGTTTATTTTTTCAGGCATCTTTTGTAAACAGTATAGGTCAGTAGGAACTTTCTGTATAAAGATGCATCTGATTTAAACAGTATAGGGTCAGTAGGAACTTTCTGTATAAAGATACATCTGATTTAACAGTATAGGGTCAGTAGGAACTTTCTGTATAAAGATACATCTGATTTAACAGTATAGGGTCAGTAGGAACTTTCTGTATAAAGATACATCTGATTTAACAGTATAGGGTCAGTAGGAACTTTCTGTATAAAGATACATCTGATTTAACAGTATAGGGTCAGTAGGAACTTTCTGTATAGATACATCTGATTTAAACAGTATAGGGTTAGTAGGAACTTTCTATATAATATACATCTGATTTAAACAGTAAGGTCAGTAGGAACTGTATAATAATATAATATAATCTGATTTAAACATCATTGACAAATACAAACAAGTGGCTGTGTATTTTTTGTAACATGAAGGTATATTGTAGAACGCTCTCACCATTGGAGTTCACACAACGGAACAGTTCACATATAACATTCTGTATAAAAGAATAAAACGTTCTATTATTCTAATGTCTAACCTGTCTCGAAGCGTGAGGCACGACTAACTGGCTCGGCTGTAACGGGGCTGCTGGGGTCTGTGGGGGCACGGCTAGCTGGCTGGGCAGCCTTGGCTATGCCTATGTTTGAACTGGCCTCGGAGGGGGCACAGGCCGCACAGCTGACTTCTTGCTGACCTGCAAAAATGAACTGATTAGATTCCAATTCCAATGTAACCTGTAGCATACTGGTTATGGCGAATAAAACTTTCTATTATTCTAATGTCTAACCTGTCTCGAAGCACGAGGCACGACTAGCTGGCTCATCGGAGTCGGCTGTAACGGGGCTGCTGGGCTGTCTGCCTGGACTCGGAGCTGACAGCCGGGGGCCTGGGGGGGTTGCTAGTGGTATATCTGCAGTAACATTAGAGACTACGTCTACCTTTGCTGCCTGCCGGAACAAAGACGTTATTTTAGGGCTGGGCGATAAAACGATAACGATAATCATCGCGATAAATTATTTCCTCGAAATAAACATGAAACGTGGTCGCAAAGTTTCGATATATCGATTTTCCAAGCTTGGATATCATTGATCCAGTGGCGGTAGGCTGCCCCCTGGTGGAATATAATAATCTATGCACTGGGCGTCTTTACTGCATAGAAGAAGGTGCGCGGACTGATGACGACATCAACTCGAGACAAGACATTCAGTTTTGGTGGTTTGAAATGACGCGGCATAATCACAAGAAACATTCATTCAGACTGTGTTGGATATAACAAAATGGATTTATATGGATTATGGACTTGGACACATTTATGGAGAATTCAAGCCGGGACCACAAAGCTTCTCAAAGGGTTGGCTCGACACGCAACGGCTCTCCAACTCATCTCGTAGTGACGGCTTCGTTCTACCGGAGCAAAACAAGTGAGTCTATTAATAGCCCGTCGCGCCGGGCATAAGAAGTTAATTAAACTTGACAGAAATGTATATCGACGATAATTATCGATATCGAGTTATATGAAAATTATTTTATTATTTTATCACAATAACGTTTTTGGCCATATCGCCCAGCCCTACGTTATTTTAGGTAGTTTTGCCCTCTCCTGCTCGGCTTTCACTCTCATTTAGCTTTTCTGAGCACCGCTTGGGTAGTGGCGCTTCATTTTTCATGTTTACCGGCAACGCAACTAATGAACGTTATTTATATGAGCAATGCTTCCCGCTTTGTTTTAAACGCTGGCCAGCCTGCCAATGAACATTAGTTATCAGCCGGCTAGCCCTATCGCAGGTGAGCACATTGATACACTGTTGTACTACAGCGTACACATGACGGGGGGCCCCGCCCTCTGTGCCCTGTTCCCGCACTACAAAATCTAAGGCTGCGGTTAGACTTTCGTTTCATTTTCGTTTCATTGTCAGATGAGTTTTCGCCGCAACGTAGCAGGACACAGTCACACTTTCGTTTTTGTCACCTGAGCACAGTGATGTAGTACACTGCCAAAGCAGTAGGTGGCAGTAGGTAGCGAACATGAAGGCAATTTCAACCAATCAGAACTTGAATGTGCCAATACACTTCCTGCAAAGAAAATGTCAACAAGGCCACCATCTTTTGCCTATTTACCCAAATGCAGCAATTCTTTTTCAGCAAAGTCTAATAAAAGTGCAATAAACAAAACGGATACATTCACTGTGTGTTCTGCCTGTCATTTGTTGATGAAACAAAACTAACATCAACACAAGTGACCACCAAGAGCGGATAGTTTAGTCTAAAAAAAGATCGGTAGCTACATTGTTAGCTGCATGCTAACGTCAATGGAACATGCCATTATAACAGTATAGCATTGTGGCTAGAAGCTAACATTAGCTCACGCTAGTTAGCCAGCACCAAACTGATGATATCGGGAGCTATCAGTAGTTAGATAACATTAGAGACAACGCTGTGTGTATTAAACAAAGGTGAATAGATGACTGGGCCATTTTGTTTAATGCTTGTTAAGTTGAAAGAGGAGCTTTGAGCTAACAGGGTCTGATAGCTAACGCTAGCTCATGTTAGCCAGTGGCAGTGCTCAACCAATCGGTAATGCTAGCAAAATGAATGGATGTAAACTTTATTTAACATATTGCATAATGGGTACAATACAATACGGCTCAATACAAACAATTGTTAAGGGAATGCAGACTGTTGTAGCTTGGACTGGGGTCCTTATAACAATAACTTGACAACACATGGTAGCTGCAGCTATTTGGGACACGGAGCTCTGTCCCAAACACACACACACACCCACACACACACACTCTGTTGTCACCGGAAGGGCACGCAGATGGTATCTACTGCGCATGGGCGTTTTTGCAACAACGGCTCCGTGAAGGCTACACGACTGTTGTCGGCGAGTTTTGGCGCTGCTCAAAAACGGAAAACACAATTTAGCGTTTCAGTAGGGGCCACAACGTATCCGCCAAAAAACACATTTCTGTGTAAAAGGGACATGAAACGTATTCAAACGTATTAAAAAAACGACCACAAAAACACTAGTCTAACATGGGCCGGATAGCCTACAGTGGGGGCGAGGCCCCCTAAACTCCGGGGCTCCCCCGCACCGCGGGGGGTGCAGGGGCCTCCCCTACGCCACTGTCTGGAGGTGTGGGGAGGGTATCGGGTCCAGCTGGAATGTAGTGTCATTACCAGTGTCAGCGCTTCAGTGTCTGTAATGGGAGAGAAAGATGAGGTTCTTGATTCAGCATTTGGAATGGGTGGGGGTTGGGAGAAGCAGCTGCGGATGTTCTCTACCTTTTTCTCAAAGAAAAACAAGATAAAAAAAATATTTTTTAAATAATAAAATTAGATACAATTAATTAGAAAAGAGACAGACGTTACATACATCACAGAGGTAAGGGAAATAATTAAAACACACGTCAAACAAACAACCAAATAAAATTACAAGGTATGTAATACATGAAGCAGAACAGACTAATTAAAGGCTGGGTGACAGTTGCAAGTGTGTGTAAACAGTCCTTAAAAGTAGTGAGGGGGTTCAATTTGTCTATTTTAAAATCATTTTGCATCTCGTTCCAACTGCTGGGAGCAGCAAATTGGAAGGAGGATTGACCAAAGGACGTGTTAACATCTAGCGAGATATGGTGTTTGTAATCATGTTTTTGCACTGGCCATGGGTTAGTGGGGTATTGATTTTGATCAAGAGTTGAAGATCATTCCAGGTAGGGCTGGGCGATATGGCCTAAATATGATATCACGATATTTTCTGACCTTTCGGCGATACACGATACGCATCACAATGTTTTTCTTTTTTTCCCCAAACAATTCATTATGAGGCTTACCAAGACAGTATTTGAGTTTGCAAGCTAACATTAAAGACAAAATAAAATACCCCATTTAGCATTTTTATATTATATATTAGATTTAGATTATTGGATTATTAGATTATATATTGCATATATTTAGCAATGAGATATTATATGATTTAGATATGAAATATGATGAATTGAAAATGGGGGACCCTGATGTAAACAAGACGAAAGTCTTTCTCTGGTCTGCATCCTCCAGTCCACTGTTGTTGTATTGAGCTGTACTGTATTGTACCCATGCTGCAATCTGTTAATAACGTTTTCATTCATTCAGACGGCAAACAGAATCATTTTGATTGACAGTCGAGTCTGCCAATTACGTCACACCGCTTGCACCCGCCCTGCTGTTCTTAGCACCAATCGGCAAGCGCGTATACATTTTTTACTTCCGCCATTGGAGAGCTCAATGACAACAACAATAGCTCCCCGCGGCCGACGTTTAGCTTTTAGCTCCGCAGGAAGACTAAACGACTGGAGGCATAATGATTTTACTGCAACGGATGTTATAATAAAAGCCTTTCCATACATCTGTCTGATTGAAAACTTTATTAACAGACCGCAGAATGGGCACAACTGAGTCAGCACGGGCTGAGATATGAACGACTAACGCTTGCTATATCTAGGTCGACCTCGGACGTTGCTATGTAAATACGCTGATGTTATTGAACATGTAACTATATAACGTTAATGCCACAAAACGAATGCCTTTGTTATCATAAGTAGTAACTTTGATGCAGTAGTGTGTGTGTGGGGCGGCGCTGTTTCAACGTGTGGACCAGATTGACGCGACACAATCCTCTTGGGCAAAACATCACGATATCCACGATACGTTTAAAAAGTGTATTGTTAACACTTTGGGTGCCGGGAAACGCTTTACAGCGTCTTTCCCGGCCATGCTCAAGGTGCCGAGGACGCTGTACAGCGTCTTTGATCTGTTTACATCTTTTTTCGATTTTCCCCGTCTGAACTTCACCGCCGAGCTTTTGGAAGAAAATTTTAACCGGAAACTGCATTTCCTCTCAAATTTCACTAGGTGGCAGTGTCCCCCTATTTTCTAACACTATCACAATAGGGGGAATATTGTACCCCACAATGAATCTGGCATTTGATTGGCCAGCATACCTGGCCAATGTAACCACAGGTATAAAACGTTAGCGCGATCCCAGAATCTACGAGGTTTTGGAGGAGAGAGAGAGAGAGAGATAGATAGAGCGATAGAGAGAGAGAGAGAGAGATTGAGAGAGAGATTTGAATTGAGATCAGCCTATAGTCTATATTTATAGTGTTATACAGTATAGTGGTAGTATCAGACTAATTGTAAGGTTTCAGCTGTGCTTTAGAAAGTACTTAGTCGTGCTAAGTAGTAGTACTATTCGAGGGATTAGTGTGTAGTCTAGGTAGTATATTTCAGTAGTAGTAATAGTAGTTTGATCAGTTAGTAGTTTCATTTAGATCAGTATGAAGAGACGTAGTGTAGGAAAGCGAGGGGACAATCCGGCGGCGGGTCGCTTTGTTCAGACGAAGCTGGCGTTTGGACCCGCGGTTGTTCAAGCAGCAGCAGCACCAACAGCACCAACGTCTTTGGTAGCTCCGATCGGAGAGAGCCGTGAGACCGTTGCTGGGCCCAGTAACGCGTCTCTCCCCGGGACCGGGAGCGGCTCTACCCGACGCAGTTCGAGGAAGAGGAAGGCTGCCGCTGTGGTCATAGCTTCTTCATGCGAGTCAGGGGACAGCGATTCGACCGCCCACGAATCTGATGGGAGCGCCGATTGGGAACCACCAGGTAATTACACGGTCTTATATATATATATATATATATGTGTGTGTGTGAAACGTGTATTTGATGATTTACATACTGTGACTATGTAACGTTAGTTCGACAAACCAACGGCGATATGCATGTGATTGTGTGTGTGTGTGAAACGTGTATTTGATGATTTACATACTGTGACTGTCTATGTAACGTTAGTTCGACAAACCAACGCCGGCGATATGCATGTGATTGTGTGTGTGTGAAACGTGTATTTGATGATTTACCTACCGCTTATTCTGTGACTATGTAACGTTAGTTTGCCAAACCTAACGCTGATATGCATTTATTATATTCTAGCTCCGGAATCATCTGACGATGATCTCGGCTTGGGTCGGAGGTATGAGTCTGATTCATCGCACGATTCAGACGTGGGAGTCGGACACGGTGGTGGTCGACGGGGCAACGGTACGTCATGTTTACTAATGCAATGTGAATATTGTTTTGTGCATGTTCAAATCGATAGTTGAATGATATAGGATATAGTAGGGATGTAGAGTACAGGCCACGCGACCATGTGCTACAGTTAGGTTGTCTTGTGTGCGTGTGTGTGTGTGTGTGTGCATGTGCACGCCCTTTGAAGTGGCTCTTTGAAGTGTGTAGCTATCATGTAAGTGATAATAGTTGCATGCTGGGCATGATACGACGTGGTGGTGGTGGTCGACGTGGTAATTGGTATGTTGCAATGTGAATATTGTTTTGTGCATGTTCAAATCAATAGTTGAATGATATAGGATATAGTAGGCATGCAGTACAGGCCACGCTACCATGTGCTACAGTTAGGTTGTCTTGTGTGCGTGTGTGTGTGTGTGTGTGTGCATGTGCACGCCCTTTGAAGTGGCTCTTTGAAGTGTGTAGCTATCATGTAAGTGATAATAGTTGCATGCTGGGCATGATACGACGTGGTGGTGGTGGTCGACGTGGTAATTGGTATGTTGCAATGTGAATATTGTTTTGTGCATGTTCAAATCGATAGTTGAATGATATAGGATATAGTAGGCATGCAGTACAGGCCACGCTACCATGTGCTACAGTTAGGTTGTCTTGTGTGCGTGTGTGTGTGTGTGTGTGCATGTGCACGCCCTTTGAAGTGGCTCTTTGAAGTGTGTAGCTATCATGTAAGTGATAATAGTTGCATGCTGGGCATGATACGACGTGGTGGTGGTGGTCGACGTGGTAATTGGTATGTTGCAATGTGAATATTGTTTTGTGCATGTTCAAATCGATAGTTGAATGATATAGGATATAGTAGGCATGTACAGGCCACTACATTTAGTTACATGGATGTGTGTGTGTGTGTGTGTGTAGATGCCTCACCCCATGCCATTTGATGTGTGTGTGTATGTGTGTGTGTGTGTGTGCAGTGTGTGTACACACACACACACACAAGATCAAAAGACATGCATCCTCTCCAACACCTTTGAACTTCGCAGTACATGGTGAGGCCTCTATATGCAAATTCCATTGATTACAGCACACACATACACAATGGCATGGACACATGGCGAGGCCTATATTTAAATGCATGGTTGTGTAGCATATGTAAAATTCCATTGATTACAACACACACACATGTACATGCTTTGATGGCCGCTGATTTATTTTGTGTTCACACAGCAGAACACTCCGAAACCGAATCCGGGGCCAATACACCAACATGCTTGGGTATGTACTAACTACATTTATGTATGTGTAAATGTATTACTATTGTGTTTTGTGAGACTTACTTACTGAATGAATTTAATCCAATTCAGATTCTGGCGCAGACCCTGCAGATAGTGACGCTGAGACTGGCAACGACATAGGATCACATTCTACTCCTGCAGGTAATTGTACATGGTGGTGACTGGCTGCTGCTAGAGCCTGGGCCTGGTGGTAGCTGGCTGCTGCTAGAGCCTGGGCCTGGTGGTGACTGGCTGCTGCTAGAGCCTGGGCCTGGTGGTGACTGGCTGCTGCAGGGCCTGGGCCTGGTGGTGACTGGCTGCTGCAGGGCCTGGGCCTGGTGGTGACTGGCTGCTGCAGGGCCTGGTCTGGTGGTGATGGTGGTAAATACAATGACAATGCGTTGCCCTAGTGTAATGTATTACATCATGTGATTCTAGAACTGGATGCTAGTCTGGACATGCCGGAACCTGTTGCAGGGCGGAAACGCACATCTAAGAGCGGTAAGTTGGCCTCACTCTGCACACCACTTCCAGCTCTGACCTCTGACCCCCACACCACGTCCAGCTCTGACATCTGAACCCCACACACACTCACTCATTCACTCACACAGTTTGTAACTACGTGGCATATGAATGTCTACAGTAGGGGTGTTATAGTATATTTGTATAATTGACAGGTCGTGGAGGAGCGAAGAGCAGGGCTGCGATCCGTCAGGAAGAGGAGAATGCCTGGTCTCGTGAGGGCTGGGTGCCTCAAAGGATCCCCTTCACAGCCCAACCGGGGTTGCTCCAGGACGCCAAGGCACTCAGATCTTACCGGCCTGCGAAATGGATGGATCTGTTCCTGACAGATGCTTTTCTGAACTCTATTGTTGCCCAGTCCAACCTCTACGCTGAGCAGTCCATTGCCCGGCTGGACCCCACGCTAACCAGTAGCAGGGCACTGCTTTGGAAGCCCCTCACATTGAAGGAGCTGAAGAAGTTCCTCGGACTCCATTTCCTTAGCAGTGTCCTGCGGAAGCCTCGCGTGGACCAGATGTGGACCACTGACGACATGATGTACACACCGTACTACTCTGATACCATGCCACGCAACAGGTTCCAATTGATCTGGCGATTCCTCCACTTTGCGGACAATACTTCCCTGGAGGTTAGAGACAAATTGTGCAAAGTACGCCCTGTAGTCGACCATGTAAACACGAGGTGCAAGGAGCTGTACCAGCCTGAACGCGAGCTCGCCATTGACGAGGGGGTGATGGCATGGCGAGGCCGCCTGACCTTCCGGGTCTACAACCCCAACAAGCCCACCCGCTATGGCATCAAGTCCTACTTCCTGTGCGAATCACGCACAGGATATTGCTTTTCATTTAAGCCATATTGTCGGGAAGGCTCGCTCCTGGGGGACACGGTCGTCGGTCTGCTTGGACGTCTGTCTGGGGCCGGCTATACGCTCTACATGGACAACTTCTACAACTCGGTACGTATGTCAGCCAGGCTCCGACAGTTGAGGACCGACGTCTGTGGTACCCTCAGGAAGCACCGGGGCGAGCCAGCCATCATCAAGAACATTACCAAACGTGACATCGGTGTGGGGGAGCGCATTGCGGTCAACAACAAGGAGGTCCTGATCGTGGCATGGCGCGATAAGAGAATCGTGAAGACCATCAGCAGCTTCCACGAGGACACTATGGAAAAGGCGATGGTGTGGAAGAAGCAGAAGAAGGGCAAAGCGCTGAGGGTGGAGATGCTCAAGCCAACATCAATCCTGGAGTACAATAAATTCATGAACGGCGTCGATCAGCTGGATCAAAATATATCGTACTATCCGGTTACACGTAAGACTGGAAAGTGGACCAAAAAGTTTGTGATGTATCTGATCCAAATATGTATCTTCAACGCGTTTGTCTTGTACAAAAAAAAGCACCCACAAGGGCATTACTCCAACCTCTTCCGGTTCACCAGGGCTGTGGCGCGGACCTACACAGACGGTAAGGAGAAGAAGATTCCTGGGGTGACAGCGGAGATGGAGGCGGAGGCGGAGGCAGGGGAGGAGGCAGGGGAGGAGGCAGGGGGTGGGGATGAGGAGGAGGCAGGGGCTGAGCAGGTGGGGCGTGTCGACCCTAGGGCCCCACTGGGGGACCCGCAGAGCAGATTAGTGGGTGGCTTTGTGAAGCATGTAATGGTTGCATACAAAGCCACCCCGAAGAGAAAGCTACCGTGTAGGAAATGTCGTGTCTGCAGTAGGCGTGGCATCAGGAGTGAGACCAGATATTTTTGCACATCGTGCAAAGTCCCCCTGCATCGTGACAAATGCTTCGCTCTGTACCACACAAAGAGGGATTTCTCTAAATAGTTTCTTTATTAGTTGTCATACAGAAGTACAGACTACTTCTAAATAATCCGGCACACAGAAGTACAGATTACTTCTAAATAATCCATCATTGTGTGATACAGACAGAACCATGTGTACCGGTACATAGTATAGCTAGCTGAGTGTAGTATAGTATAGTGTAGTATAGTATAGTATAGTATATTGTAGTATAGTATAGTATAGTATAGTGTATGGGTAGTTGCACTGTTTTCTGTACAAGACAAATGCGTTGAACACATGTATTTGGGCCACGGTTGTCGATATTGCATAGGCATGTTTGGACCACTTGCAGATGAGACGTTATGTTAGCGATCTAGCTGTATCGACTCCATTCATAATTTGCATTGTGTGTGTATATAGTTTTTTTTTATTTATCTTTTTCCCCCCTCATTTTTACCGTTTGCACAGAACCAATGGTTGCTGACAGTCACCCAGTTTAAAAAAGTATATACTGTAGGTAACATACCACACTTTTCTAATGCAGTCCATTGGCCTATTATTTATATACTTTGGAAGCATGTATTGGATATTTTTTGGTCCACAGATCATCTGGCGCTTCATCCATTTATCAATGGACAATGCAGTCATCGATGCGAGAGACCAAGTAAGATATGCCCTGTAGTTCATGTGACGTGAATGTTACCAGCAAACTTCTAAATGCACTGAAACAATGGTTGGTTATCCTCCAGTGTTCACTTTTTATAAGGTATTGTCTTTGTAAATTACCATAATCCTATACTGTGAATGTTACCAACAAACTCCTAAATGCACTGACACAATGGTTGGTTATCATCAGCCAGTGTTCACTTTTTATAAGGTATTGTCTTGGTAAATTACCATAATCCTATACTGTGAATGTTACCAACAAACTCCTAAATGCACTGAAACAATGGTTGGTTATCATCACAGTGTTCACTTTTTATAAGGTATTGTCTTGGTAAATTACCATAATCCTATACTGTGAATGTTACCAACAAACTCCTAAATGCACTGAAACAATGGTTGGTTATCATCACAGTGTTCACTTTTTATAAGGTATTGTCTTGGTAAATTACCATAATCCTATACTGTGAATGTTACCAACAAACTCCTAAATGCACTGAAACAATGGTTGGTTATCATCACAGTGTTCACTTTTTATAAGGTATTGTCTTGGTAAATTACCATAATCCTATACTGTGAATGTTACCAACAAACTCCTAAATGCACTGAAACAATGGTTGATTATCCTCCAGTGTTCACTTTTTATAAGGTATTGTCTTGGTAAATTACCATAATCCTATACTGTGAATGTTACCAACAAACTCCTAAATGCACTGAAACAATGGTTGGTTATCATCACAGTGTTCACTTTTTATAAGGTATTGTCTTGGTAAATTACCATAATCCTATACTGTGAATGTTACCAACAAACTCCTAAATGCACTGAAACAATGGTTGATTATCCTCCAGTGTTCACTTTTTATAAGGTATTGTATTGGTAAATTACCATAATCCTATACTGTGAATGTTACCAACAAACTCCTAAATGCACTGAAACAATGGTTGATTATCCTCCAGTGTTCACTTTTTATAAGGTATTGTCTTGGTAAATTACCATAATCCTATACTGTGAATGTTACCAGCATATAATGCACAGCAACAATGGTTGGTACTGATGACTTGTCACCCAGTTTATTGAACATATTTTACAATAAAAATGTTCATGGCATCAAAGTTTCAAGTTTTTTGCATTGTAAAGTATTCTGTATTTTATAATAATGTTGTCTGGACCTACACCAGTAGTTATAAAACTTACTTGTTCATTAGCGCCAGGCATATCAATCAAATGACCAACAAAGTAATCAATCAATCAAACAAATCAATCTATGAATCAAACTATCAACAAAACAATCAAACATTCTATCAAGCAAATGACCAACAAAGTAATCAATCAAACAAATCAATCTATGAATCAAACTATCAACAAAACAATCAAACATTCTATCAATCAAATGACCAACAAAGTAATCAATCAATCAAACCAATCAATCTATGAATCAAACTATCAACAAAACAATCAAACATTCTATCAAGCAAATGACCAACAAAGTAATCAATCAATCAAACCAATCAATCTATGAATCAAACTATCAACAAAACAATCAAACATTCTATCAAGCAAACTATCAACAAAACAATCAAACATTCTATCAATCAAATGACCAACAAAGTAATCAATCAATCAAACAAATCAATCTATGAATCAAACTATCAACAAAACAATCAAACATTCTATCAATCAAATGACCAACAAAGTAATCAATCAATCAAACCAATCAATCTATGAATCAAACTATCAACAAAACAATCAAACATTCTATCAAGCAAATTACCAACAAAGTAATCAATCAATCAAACAAATCAATCTATGAATCAAACTATCAACAAAACAATCAAACATTCTATCAAGCAAACTATCAACAAAACAATCAAACATTCTATCAATCAAATGACCAACAAAGTAATCAATCAATCAAACAAATCAATCTATGAATCAAACTATCAACAAAACAATCAAACATTCTATCAATCAAATGACCAACAAAGTAATCAATCAATCAAACAAATCAATCTATGAATCAAACTATCAACAAAACAATCAAACATTCTATCAATCAAATGACCAACAAAGTAATCAATCAATCAAACAAATCAATCTATGAATCAAACTATCAACAAAACAATAAAACATTCTATCAATCAAACCAATAAAACAATCTGTCAAACAATCAATCAATCAAACCATCCATCCATCCATCCCAGTCTAAATTGCTTTATAACACGTTCAGTACCTATTATCACCCCGCCGGCACACCTTTCATAAAAGTGCCTGTAACTTCTGTTCTAAATAATTTACCTCCACTTTTATCTTTTGTTGACGTTTTTTAACTTGTAATTGTGAACGAACGAAGACATGCAGAAACAAACGGTTTTTTGCATTGTGTACATCAACTTGTCGTCTTCAAATGAGCCCAACCATTTCCCCATAGTTATAATATAAAATATAGAAATAGCTCCGCTAAGATCATGAGATATGCTAGAATCGTCCAGGAATCCTGGCAACCCACAGTCATTTTCCGGATTTTTGGCCGGCACCCAAAGTGTTAATGAACTGTACCCGATATTTATATAATATCGTCATATCGCCCAGCCCTAATTCCAGGAAGCTGAGGCGTTAGAACAGAAGGTTGCTCTGGAGGCAGTGGACAGTCAGCCTGCAGGCTGCGCACCACAGATCCTCCGCTGTGAAGCTTTTTCATCAGTTCCTCTCTGTTTTGGCTGAGAGGCAAAACCTTCTCAAGTAAACATTTCCTCGTCTTACTTTTATGAGCGTATTGCTTTAACAGGAAGGGATTATTAGTATTATTTGATATTATTGAATTGAGTTGCAATATTTTTCTCAGACGTTTGGACCCTGAGGCGGCTCAGAGAGCCAGACTCAACAGAGAAATGTATCCTTGATGAGAAAGTGAGAGTTGACAGCTCAGCTCATTTAACATGTCCTTTTTTACGATACTGATCTGTTGTTGGCGCGGAGCCAAGTAGAGGTATGTTCCATCTGGTTATGTTGTTACATTTAGAACCCTGCAAGAATGCTTCTTGGTAACTCGCTTTAGATTTTCCCAGATCCTACTCCCACAAAGCGCAGGAGTCGTGGAACCGCAGTGACTGTCTTATCGGAGAGATCTCCAACATAGCGTGTTAACTGAGCGGCTGCCGGCATGTGTGTTTCTGTCGCCTTGGATCTCTGCCACTGCACCATTGAGAAAGTCACTTAACCTGAATCGACTGCACAATCCCAGCTGTATGTCTATGTGTAGATAATTTAATATCATCCCTCCATAATGTAATCCACTTCATCATTAGAGACGGCATCAGCGCGGCACCAACATCTTCCTCGCTGACTCTGAACTGCACATCAACCATAAAACAGTTGAAATCTCTGTCCTCGTTTGGGGGCAGGGGGGATCATCAGCACTTTCTCTGTTTGGGCTCCTCCATACACAATACACTCAGCACCAGTTTATAAACTAACGTGCTTATAATAAGATGTGGAGATTAATCAGATGAAGATATACCAGGTACTTTTTGGGTACTTTTTTAGTCCCTGCTCTGTCGAGGTTCCAAGCGAGTAGAACTGGTACCAGAAAAGTCACGTGAAACACTGCAGACCACTGATTGGTCAGAAGAGAGACGCATCACTCGTTGGAGCGTCTGCACAAAAACAGAAAGCCGCCATCTTTAATGCGTGGCTTAGGATTAATTATTTGTTTGCAGCAGGAACAAGTGCAATAAACAAAAAAGGATACAGTCACTGTGTATTCTGCCTCATTTATTGATGAAACAAAACCGACATCAACACAATTTGCCACCGAGCGGAGAGTTTAGTCTCACAAAAAGATCGCTGATTTGTTAAGCTTGTTGTTAGCTTAGGTGCTAATGTGCTAGCGTTTTAGCATGGCTATCGTACATAGCGTGATCAATATAACTCGCTATTGATTGTTTGTACTAGTAACGTTAATGCTAGTAGAATAGACACAACGTGAGGTAATCACCATCCATTTTAAACCGGTTATTACCTAATGCTAACGTTAGCAGATAGACGTGAGAGGTAACGTTAAAGCTTGTTGTTAGCCTAATGCTAATGCTAACATTAACATTAGCAGATAGACACGAGAGCCTAGGTAACGTTAAAGCTTGTAGAATAGACACAATGAGAGGTAACGTTAGCGTTAGCAGAATAGACACAACGAGAGTCTGGTTAATGTTGTTATTGATTGATTGATTGATTGAAAACTGTGTTTTACTCTGGCTTGGTCCAAGCCCTCACGGACATAGCTATGCTGGAGCTCTCATGCTGTACACCAGCGGCCCCGCCTCCCCACACGGAGACAAACTGAGTACTTAGTACCTGCAGTGGAAAAGGAACGAAGTACCAGGTACCTAAAGCGAGTAGAGTAGAGTAGGGTAGAGTCGAGTAGGTACTATGCAGTGGAAAAGGGGCATTAACAGATTATTGGTCTCAAAGGTCTCACATTTACCAACCTGACAGGGAACATGCTATGTTTCCCCATAGTTACCATATTTTCTAACACTGTATAATAATAATAATAATAATAATAATAATAATAATAATAATAATAATAATAATAAACTTTATTTGTATAGCACCTTTCATACAAGAATTGCAGCTCAAAGCGGACATTGCGCTCGTCACCAACGCAAGAGACACCGGGTTCAAATCCGGCTGTCGGCGCTGCCTCCGGCTTGGGCCGGCCGTCATACTAACTCAATTGGCAGAGTTAGCGAGTGGGAAGTCGAAGGGTGGTAGTTTGGTCGGTTGGGGCGCCTGCACAGCAAAGTCAAGAAAATGGCGGGAGCAGTGTGAGCCTCCTACACGTTACTCCTCGCCAAATGAGAGTCCGCGCTGGCAGGTGAAAAGATGTGACAGGCTGCCTCCACATGTATCGGAGGGGACATGTGATGCAAGGCTTCTATCCTCCCTACAACCGACCAGTGGGGGGCATATGCGAGCAAAGATCAGGACAGGGGAGGGAGAATTGGCACGAGAGGTAAATTGGGATGGGGAGAAAAATCACAGAAAAAAGGAGGAGAAAAAGTAGATAAAAAAAAAAGAATTGCAGCTCAAAGTGCTTCACAGCAGTAAAAAAGACGGGCATAAAATGTGCACAAAATAGACAAAGTGAAGATAAGGCATAGAACATTAAATCACATTTAATTTTTCATATTGGGATCTATTGAAATTATTTTATTGGGAAAACCACATTGAGATGCAGTATCTCGTTTTCGAGAGGGTCCCACATTTTGTGCAATGTAATACAGAAACAGAACACATAACACACAACAACAACAAAATAAAATAAAGGACACATACAAAAACACAACAGAACAAGTACACATTATAAGAGGATATGTCTCATTATAAGAGGATAAGAGGATATGTCTCAATCTCCATCATAATAGGCCTACTCCACGGCAGTCACATGACGGTGCCACCACAGGGCAAACAAATATGCTTACCCCGCGATGACACCGCCAGGCAGCCGCCGCGAGAAAGGCCCAACAAAACATTCAAAGTAGGGATGCCCCGATCGATCGGCCATCGATCGTTATCGGCCGATAATCAGTATAAATATGCGATCGGGGAATTCCGATAATGAGTCATATTCGCCGATCGCGGAAACTGATCAAGTGGATATCTCACTCGCTTGTCTCAGACGAACAGGACCTGCAAACTGCTCCTCCTCCCTAGCCCCGCCCGTACCCGTGTAGAGTTTGTAAACACAAACTAGAGTCTAGAGTCTAGATAGTGCATTCGACCTGAGCTAACGTTAGCTACCTAGCTATCGTTACTGTTTTATTTTCGCCGATCGTCAAAACAGATCTCACTCGCTGAGTTCCGTCTCAGACACCGGGAGCTGCACACAGTGCTGCGCGTCTGCTCCTCCTCCAGCTCCTCCCGCACGCATGTAAACACGGGTCTAGTCTAGTCTAGTGGGACGGGACCTCCATGAGCTAACGTTAGCTACCGCTACAAAATGACCCAGTCAACTATTCACTTTTAGTTTAATACATGATGAGGCATTGTCTAACTGAACGGTATCTAGCCGGCTAGCTACTGATAGCTCCTGATATCAACAAATGCTCCAGCAATAGTCTAGTTATCTAGTAGTAGTGTATGTTACCTCTGTTAGCTCACGTTAGCTTAGCTCACTGTTCAAAACGAAATGTCCCATTCAACTAAATAGTTCACTGAGGCGTTGTCTTAACGTTATATTTCCGGCTAGCAGTAGCTACAGACAGCCCCTGATATCAATGTCTTATAACACTCATTCGATGCATATTCGAAGCCCGGCTTGCGTCGCAGTCATTAACGGGGATAGCTGAGGGAGTAGGGTATATCTGCAGAGCCTAGGGTAAATCTGCAGAGCCGAATGTGATTTGATCAAAGCAGAGTATGTACACACAGACAGTGGAGATAGCGAGCATTTTGACTTGTTGCGTGGTGGCGATGTCTCGCAGATAATACAAGTACAAGTCTAATTATATAATATATATATTTTATAAAAAAAAAAAAAAAAAAAAACTTTTTATATAAAATAATTTTTAATTTCTTTTTAATCAAAAACGATCGGATCGGTATCGGCCGATATGGCTCACGATGATCGGTGATCGGTATCGGTGGCAAAAAACGTGATCGGGGCATCCCTAATTCAAAGGGTTAGTAGAATACAGGATGTAATAAATATTGAGCTCCAGGACTGGCACGAGAAGAGGAGCAATCACCCCGCCCAACGAGCGCCCCAAATCAACCAATCGGCCCCCCCTGCCAAAAAATAGGAGTAGAGCCAACTAGCTAACCCGTAACACCCGCATACAGGATGGCTATGCCCCACGTCCCCTCACTAGGCATCCGGCGCAGTCATGAGCAGTCGCATTACTAAGAGCTCTCGCCAAACAACCAAATCAACAAGGTTTTGTGGACATTTTCTACTCCTGCTAATATGGATTACGGACTTATACCTCAATTCATCAATGAAGCAACATCAAACAGAAGTGGAGAGAAGTGAAAACGGATTTAACGAGACCCACAGTGACTTCTACCTTCTCAATGGCTCTGAAAAGAAACATCTACACGTCGGAACGGCGGCTATACACACGCTACTAACAGCGAGGCCGGCACGTAAGAACTTACCCCCGAATGGCAGATTGGACCGTAGGACCATGATCATCCTGGTTCTACTACTTTCGGGAGACATTCATTTAAACCCAGGCCCGGTCTTGACCAGAACTCAGGCGAGAAGACTTGGTCTGGCAACGCAAGAAGCGATGGAGGTTCCCATCGCGACCAACAGCATCTACAACGCAACCTGTGGCTACATCCACAGCGCGGGCGGCGAAGCTCCCCCAATGACGCCGCAGCAGACGAGCACACGTGAGGCAGTGACGAGAGGAGGTGAACCGAGGGTCGAAACCATGACGACCAACTCGACGCGGGATTTAAACATCTCGACGCCCGATAGCCGGCTAGCTAGCAGAGCTAACAACGAAAACAACCAGGAACGAGTCCTTTGTTGTTCCAGCACGGCGCGGGACCCTCCCCCCCCTCCCCCCCCTCCCCCCTTCTTTGTTGTTCCAGCACGGCGCGGGACCCGACCCCCCCCTCCCCCCTTCCCACCCACAACAACAAAGCCCCCCAGCCCCACACAGAGGAACAGATCACAAAAGAACAATACTTCGAACCTGCCAACATCAATGAAATAACCAACGCCAATGGACTGAACATTTTTCACATTAACATTAACAGCTTAAAAAACAAATTGGATGAAATCAAACAATTATTCATAAATGGTAAGGCAAACATACTGTGCTTCTCAGAAACTAAGCTTGACGATTCTGTAAAAGATCCAGAGATAGAGATTGAGAACTACTCAATAATCAGGAATGATAGAAACAAACATGGAGGTGGTGTCTGTATGTACATACACAAGGACACCAAATTCATCAACAGAAATGACCTGAATCATAAATCAATTGAAACTGTATGGGTGGAAATCCTATTCGAAAGGGCGAAATCCCTACTGGTTGGCACAGTCTACAGGCCGCCAGATCATAGTGGCTTTTATGATACACTGGATGGGTGTTTGGCTGGAGTTGAGGATGTAGACAAAATTCTTATTGGAGACTGGAACACGGATATGCAACGAAAAGATGCACCCGTCTTCAAGTCATTCAGTAGGTTTTGTGATCTGCACGGCCTCAGCCAGCTAATCACCCAACCCACACGTGTATGTGAATCAACTCAGACTACCATTGACCTCATTCTGACCTCTGACAAGTCCAAGATCTCCAATAAAGGGGTTATAGCATGCGGGTTAAGTGATCATTATATGATATTCTGTACCCGAAAAAAGCTAAAACAAAAGGCTGGCTGCCACAAAACAGTCACATCTAGAGACCTAAAAACCTACTCTAGCGAGGCCTTCAACCTTGAACTGGAGAGTCTGGACTGGTCAGATGAACTCAATGGTACACTGGTTGAAGAAACATGGCATGGTTTCAAAACCAAATTCTCAACAATACTAAACGACATGGCCCCCCTAAGAACCACCAGGGTAAAAAATCGCGCTGAGCCGTGGATGCACTCCGAAATACTGGCCGCTATGAAAACCAGAGACAAAAAATGCTCTGAGTTTCGTAAAAGTCAGTCAAAGCTTACTAAAAGCACGAGCAGTGAACTCCAAGCCCACGTGACTGAACTCAAACTAGAAAGAAACAGACTAAGAAACGACGTAAACTCCATGATCAAAACTGCAAAAAAGAATTTCATCAATGTCAAAACTGAGGAAAACAAAAACAAACCACGTGAACTTTGGAAATTACTCAATAATCAACTAGGATGCAGTAAAAAACTTAAAACCAGATTCTCAAACATAAACATAAAAACGGACAACACGCTCATCACAGACAAGCTGGATGTAGCCAATTACTTAAACATCTTCTTCACAAACATAGCCACAACACTGGTAAACAAACTACCCTCCCACTCAGGGCTTTATGGGGTAGAACACATAGTAGCTTACTACAAAAACCTAGGGGTCCGCAAGGACGACTTCAAGCTGGAAATGGTAACAACAGATGAGGTACTCAATAAACTGAGCGCCCTCCAACCTAACAAGGCCACTGGCCATGACAACATCCCCTCCAAATTCCTCAGAGACTCAGCAGCCGCCATCACCCCAATCATCACACACATAATAAACCTCTCCATAAAACAGGGACACGTCCCCAAGGACTTCAAAATTGCGAGGGTGACCCCTCTGCACAAAAAGGGCAGCAAATTAGACCCAGGCAACTACCGCCCTGTTTCTATTCTCACCTCCATCTCGAAAGTCATGGAAAAAATAGTCTACGAACAGGTCGAAAAGTACCTAGCGGAAAAGAATCTAATCTACGAATTCCAATCTGGCTTCAGAACATCCCACTCCACTGACACATGCCTTCTCTATTTGAATGACCACATCAAACAAGAGGTGGACGCAGGCAAATACTGCGGCATGGTCATGCTGGACCTACAAAAGGCCTTTGACACGGTCAATCACTCCATTCTGATTGACAAGCTAAAAGCAATTGGTTTTGATAGTCTATCAGTGAGCTGGATGCAATCCTACCTTGAGGGGAGGGAACAGATGGTGGAGGTAAACGGTACCCTATCCCCCCCCCTCACAGTGAGCTGTGGTGTTCCACAAGGAAGCATACTAGGACCGCTACTGTTCCTAATTTATGCAAATGACATGTCGTCAGCTTGTGACTGCAACTTGTTCCTGTTTGCGGACGACTCAGCCCTGCTGGTCTCTGACAAGAACAAGTTACAGGTTGAAAAAACCCTCAGCTCGGAACTAGGCAGAATCTGCATATGGCTCGCTGATAACAAACTATCATTACACATGGGCAAAACAGAGTCCATTCTCTTCGGTTCAAATAACAAACTCAGCAAGACCGACGGCTTCTCAGTTACAGTGGGTGACAATATTGTCACAAGGAAAGATGAAATTACCTACCTGGGTTCCATCCTAGAGGCTAATCTCTCCTGTGACAAAATGGCATCCAATGTAATAAAAAAAGTCAACCAACGAACTCGATTCTTGTACCGGATCTCCTCTCTGGTAAACAAGAATACCCTGAAGACTCTGGCAGGAGCACTCATTCAGGGGTACTACGACTATGCTTGCACCTCATGGTACCAAAGCACCTCAAAGGCGCTAAAAACAAAATTACAAACATCTCAAAACAAACTGGTCAGACTACTGCTTGACCTTACTCCTAGAACCCACCTCACCCCTGCCCACTTTGACAACCTAGGATGGCTTAGAGTAGACGACAGAGTACAGCAACTTGCAATGGGCCTGGTCTACAAGATACACTACACGACCAAGGTACCCATGTACATGTCAAAATACTTCCCAAAGGTCAGTGAATACCACGATCACAACACCAGAGGGAGCTCCACAAATCATGTCAAACCCAGATTCGGCTCAAATAAGGGACTAAACACGTTTCGCAATTATGCCACATCAATGTGGAACGCCCTACCCAAAGCTGTAAAGGAATGTGGATCACTACCCACTTTCAAAACCTCTCTCAAGGGACACCTACGGGAGACTGCAATTCAACACTGGCCCCTGTAAATATCCTAACCCAACCCCCTCCAATGTACAGTCATTTACCTAGTATGGTTTTGTCAATAGTCCAATGTACAATTTTGTTTGTTTGTACAGTGTCTCCTCCCCCCCCCCCTCAATGTACAGTTTTACTTGTTTATACAGTGTGCCCCCCCCCCCCCCCAACCACCTCCAATGTAAATTACCCAGTATGGTTGTCAATATCCCAATGTACCCAACCCCCCCCCCCCACCCAACCTCCTCCAATGTACAGTTTCTACGTCAAATGTATATACTCCCTTTTCTTGACTCCTTCTGTATCACAAACAGTACTGTATTTGCAAATCTGGTATGTCATAAATGTATAGATGTAGCAGTACTGACTATCTGCATGTCATGTATGTCATATATGTCCTGATGAATTGAAAATGGGGGACCCTGATGTAAACAAGACGAAAGTCTTTCTCTGGTCTGCATCCCCTTAACAATTGTGTGTATTGAGCTGTACTGTATTGTACCCATTCTGCAATCTGTTAATAAAGTTTTCAATCAATCAATCAATCAAGGAAGCATGTACACTTGACCATAAAATTAGAACAAAGAGCATTTTTAAAGAGGTAAAATGAAGATAGGGATCGAATGGTCACCGGAAGGTTGTTCCAGTCCGAAGGGGCTTTGAACATAAAAGATTTCTTGGCCATTGCTTTTGAAAATGGAGAAACTGTGAAAAAATACTGTACAGAGTGTCTTAGACGATAAGTGCAAGAAAGATCTAACATCTTAACACTTTGGCTGCCATGGGTTAAATTCATTATCAACCGTAGGTTGCCGGCTCTATTTGTCTATAGAGAAAGTCCCCTTCTTTGCAGGGCTATAACTTTTTAAATTCTATTGCTACATTGCCATTATTAGGGCCCATTCAAAGTCCTATATGTATTGTTCATTGTGTAGCAACGTTAAACTTTTTCATTCACATATTCATAGTAAAGTATGGTCTAATGTATAAGTATGTTTTCATCTCTTTCTGCAGCTTTCTCCAGAACGTGATCTATAGCCCCAAATACATTATATTGATGATGCAATACAGTTTTATGGCAATCAGCGCGATATAAAAGATTCCAACTAGACGTACTTCTAGAAGTTACTACACGTCATCTAGGGGGCGTTTATAATTCTGTGGGCAGCGTTATACCAATCATCTAATGTGGGTCAAATGTTGATAATAGCAGTTAGTATCGAAGACGGTCATTTTACACGCTAAAACTCACCCCGCGCGCCGTTGGGCGATCATCGTAGAGTAGAAATTTTACCATTATGGGATGTCGATTTACCCGGTCCATCTCCAGCTTGTATAATGGTATATACGTCCAAATCATGTTGTTTATCGAGTTATTGGCAATCGATCGCTATGTAGTGTGTCGAGATCGAGCCTCGGGACCTATACAGCGAGTGCCCGGAAGTAATACGGCCGACCAGCACAACCTCTACGGCACTTCCTGTTAAGCGATTGCGCCGATCGGCCACCAGATGGCGCTCCTGAACCGCCAGAGAGCTCAGTGGGTCCTCCTGGTGGATCTCAGGCCAGCGGAGGGGACATATGAATCCGATCCCAGATTTTTGAAATATTGATATTAAAGACGCTGTAAAGCGTCTTCGGCAACTTGAGCATGGCCGGGAATGACGTGTTTAGGCGTTTTCCGGCAGCCAAAGTGTTAATATGCCTCTTTGTTTACTGTTTGATTGTCACATAGAATCATGAAATTGGCAGATACACATACAAAAACGAAGTGTTTCAGCACAGCAGTATTTTAGATGTTTAGTTCTGTCAGAGCCGTAGGTCTTTCTCATAATACTCCGCCCCCCGTTCTAAGGTGCGGTGTAGAACAACATTTCTCCTGCATTGGTCTGAGGTTGTGTTTTGGTACACTTCTACTCCAAACTAAGTGTTAAATAAAGCATTGATTCTAAAACCTTTTCAATATATTTGTTTAATGTATCCTTTATTCACATTGAGCTTCACGTCTCTTCTTCAAGGAAGCAGCACACGATGCCGGTTCGGAACAGATCTGCCTGACAAAGGACACACAGGACTCAAAATGTTTCTGTTCGTCTGTCCTTCTCCCTCCCTCTCTGGTCAGTTAAAGAGTGTCGGGTGATGCGGCAGGATGGACAGGACACTCTTCATCCTGCCAGGCCGTTCCCCTGACCTGGCTTGACCCCAGCAGTTACCATCACATGGAATAATAATCTGGCACGGGCCGCGCTCGGCTGGCCGCTGTCGTCAGGCCCCTAAAGCAGGCGCGCCAACGCCAGTCCACCCAGGTCCTCCTCCCCTTCAGACGTGTGTGTGTGTGTATGTGTGTGTGTGTGTGTGTGTGTGTGTGTGTCTGTGTGTGTGTGTGTGTGGGGCATCAGCTTTCAAAAGAACATGAGTCATGCCTGATGCCCTCTCCAGTCTGTCTCTCTGTCCCAGTGCTTCAGGTCAGTTTCATTCATCAACTAATATCTTCGATACAAATCCATGTGGAAGTGACCTTTTTGATGAATAATCTAATTGAATTGATCAGGACTTTTAGCCACAATTCTCACCCGCTAGATATATAGATCTGATGATTGCTCTTTATTACATTATAGCACGGCGACCGTCGGTTGTGTGATAGTAAAGGGTTACCCTTCTGTCGTGTGGCAGTGAAAGGGTTAAACAGATGTTCTGACTGGTGGTTGTGGTTAAACAGATGTTCTGACTGGTGGTTGTGGTTAAACAGATGTTCTGACTAGTGGTTGTGGTTAAACAGATGTTCTGACTGGTGGTTGTAGTTAAACAGATGTTCTGACTGGTGGTTGTGGTTAAACAGATGTTCTGACTAGTGGTTGTGGTTAAACAGATGTTCTGACTGGTGGTTGTGGTTAACCTGTTAACCTGATTTTTTTATCATAAATCGATCAATAGAGACCGTATTAGATCCTCACGTGGGGTATCATTGGAAAGCCACACATTGGCTACAACCCTGTCCAAATCGAGATCGCCAAATGATTGACGGAGCTAGAGCCGAAACACACTCCTACACAGAGCTGCCTCTACGCCTGTATGTCACACAGCCTGAAACACACTCCTACACAGAGCTGCCTGTACGTCACACAGCCTGAAACACACTCCTACACAGAGCTGCCTGTACATCACAGCCTGAAACACACTCCTACACAGAGCTGCTCTACGCCTGTATGTCACATGGCCTGAAACACACTCCTACACAGAGCTGCCTCTACGCCTGTATGTCACACAGCCTGAAACACACTCCTACACAGAGCTGCTCTACGCCTGTATGTCACACAGCCTGAAACACACTCCTACACAGAGCTGCTCTACGCCTGTACATCACACAGCCTGAAACACACTCCTACACAGAGCTGCTCTACGCCTGTACATCACACAGCCTGAAACACACTCCTACACAGAGCTGCTCTACGCCTGTACATCACACAGCCTGAAACACACTCCTTCACAGAGCTGCTCTACGCCTGTACGTCACACAGCCTGAAACACACTCCTACACAGAGCTGCCTCTACGCCTGTACGTCACACAGCCTGAAACACACTCCTACACAGAGCTGCCTCTACGCCTGTACGTCACACAGCCTGAAACACACTCCTACACAGAGCTGCTCTACGCCTGTACGTCACACGGCCTGAAACACACTCCTACACAGAGCTGCCTCTACGCCTGTATGTCACACAGCCTGAAACACACTCCTACACAGAGCTGCTCTACGCCTGTACGTCACACAGCCTGAAACACACTCCTACACAGAGCTGCCTCTACGCCTGTATGTCACACAGCCTGAAACACACTCCTACACAGAGCTGCTTCTACGCCTGTACGTCACACAGCCTGAAACACACTCCTACACAGAGCTGCCTCTACGCCTGTACGTCACACAGCCTGAAACACACTCCTACACAGAGCTGCTCTACGCCTGTACGTCACACGGCCTGAAACACACTCCTACACAGAGCTGCCTCTACGCCTGTATGTCACACAGCCTGAAACACACTCCTACACAGAGCTGCTCTACGCCTGTACGTCACACAGCCTGAAACACACTCCTACACAGAGCTGCCTCTACGCCTGTACGTCACACAGCCTGAAACACACTCCTACACAGAGCTGCTCTACGCCTGTACGTCACACAGCCTGAAACACACTCCTACACAGAGCTGCTCTACGCCTGTACGTCACACAGCCTGAAACACACTCCTACACAGAGCTGCTCTACGCCTGTACATCACACAGCCTGAAACACACTCCTACACAGAGCTGCTTCTACACCTGTACGTCACACAGCCTGAAACACACTCCTACACAGAGCTGCCTCTACGCCTGTATGTCACACAGCCTGAAACACACTCCTACACAGAGCTGCCTCTACGCCTGTACGTCACACAGCCTGAAACACACTCCTACACAGAGCTGCTCTACGCCTGTACGTCACACAGCCTGAAACACACTCCTACACAGAGCTGTCTCTACACCTGTACGTCACACAGCCTGAAACACACTCCTACACAGAGCTGCTCTACGCCTGTATGTCACACAGCCTGAAACACACTCCTACACAGAGCTGCTCTACGCCTGTACGTCACACAGCCTGAAACACACTCCTACACAGAGCTGCCTGTACGTCACACAGCCTGAAACACACTCCTACACAGAGCTGCTCTACGCCTGTACGTCACACAGCCAGCAAAACAGCTCTGCCCCAAGTGTCTTATTACTGAAACAAAAACTGTGGTAGTGACTTTGAACGGCACGATACATGATACATAACCTATTAAGCTTGTCTGAACATGTATGAGTTATGCAGTGATGTAGTTATCAGAAAGGTAAACAGTCTTTTCTGCGTAAGGAAACCATACGGCTGCGTATCATCGTCATTTTCACGGACACAGTGAATGAACAAGGCTGCACAGACGCTGTGAAATTGTATTATTTAACTTTTTACAAAAACATTTCGGTTCTTAACTATATTGTTGACTAAAAAAAGATAGGTGGAACAATTAATAAAATATTATCTATTCAACATGTTGTGTAAAATAAGTATGTAATACATGTATATAGTATGTAGTATATAGTATAGGCAGCACCAGATCGTTTACTTCCTCTTTGGGCAGATATGTTGGACAGTGGAACAGTGTGTGTTGGTGGCAAACTAATGCTTGGCTAGGTCCTGCTTTCCCATAAGGATTAAAGGACCTCTATGTATACACTTTCCCACCATGACAGGCATGTGTGTGTGTCTCTCTCTCTCTCTCTCTCTCTCTCTCTCTCTCTCTCTCTCTCTCTCTCTCTCTCTCTCTCTCTCTCTCTCTCTCTCTCTCTCTCTCTCTCTTCTCTTCTCTTCTCTTCTCTTCTCTCTTCCCTCCCTCTCTCTCTCTCTCATTCACTCTGTTTATATATATATACATATATAATACGTCTATGCATATTAATTAGCTTGATCAAAAACCATGTTATTAAACCCCTGGTCCAGATGTTTTATACATTCAAAATTTAAATGTGTTGAAGCGTTTCTGGTTTGTACAAAATTATGTTGGCATCCTCCAGGATGTTGTGATTATGCGACTGCAAGAATGAACACAGATTCAACCAAACTGCACAGTGTTTGGAGCAGCTTATCCTGACAACGGTTCTGCATAAAATAGGCTGCTTGCAATGTTTCTAGTTCTCATGACTAGTTTCCTTTGTCTAAACAAAAATAAAACAATTTCCTAACAATGAAACGTAGAAAATGAGGTCTGTTTTACTATTTTATTATTTATTTTGTTTTATTATTATTACCAATGTAAAACCAAATCTCTCACAACCACAAAATAAAGCAATTACTATTCAAAACTCCTTCAAATTTAAGTATACCTGTTGTCTACTGTCTAGTGTCAGTCCTTGTATCAAGAGCTCAGTCAGTCAACTAGAGAATGACAGCATGTTGTCTAGTGTTAGTTCTTGTATCAAGAGCTCAGTCAGTCAACTAGAGAATGACAGCATGTTGTCTAGTGTTAGTCCTCGTATCAAGAGCTCAGTCAGTCAACTAGAGAATGACAGCATGTTGTCTAGTGTTAGTCCTCGTATCAAGAGCTCAGTCAGTCAACTAGATAATAACAGCATGTTGTCTAGTGTTAGTCCTCGTATCAAGAGCTCAGTCAGTCAACTAGAGAATGACAGCATGTTGTCTAGTGTTAGTCCTCGTATCAAGAGCTCAGTCAGTCAACTAGATAATAACAGCATGTTGTCTAGTGTTAGTCCTCGTATCAAGAGCTCCGTCAGTCAACTAGAGAATGACAGCATGTTGTCTAGTGTTAGTCCTCGTATCAAGAGCTCAGTCAGTCAACTAGAGAATGACAGCATGTTGTCTAGTGTTAGTCCTCGTATCAAGAGCTCCGTCAGTCAACTAGAGAATGACAGCATGTTGTCTAGTGTTAGTCCTCGTATCAAGAGCTCAGTCAGTCAACTAGAGAATGACAGCATGTTGTCTAGTGTTAGTCCTCGTATCAAGAGCTCCGTCAGTCAACTAGAGAATGACAGCATGTTGTCTAGTGTTATTCTTTGCATCAAGAGCTCAGTCAACTAGAGCAGTGGTTCCCAAAGTCGGTTCCCACGGGAGGGCCGCAAGATGATTTCCAAAAAATAAAATAAAATCTAATTTATTTTTATTTTTATTTTTTGTCAGGCCACTGAACTTAGAAGCAGGCCATGACAGTGTTTCTAGTTGTATTCTAAAATTCTATTCTATTGTATTCTAAAATGTGACTATATGGTTTTATATTAACTTAATAAATAACAAAAACGAAAAATCGACTTATTTCAACGAACATTTCAAACTAAATAACAGATTATGCACATAAAACGCTGAAAACAACCGAAGCAACAATATTATTTTAACGAGGCTATTATTATTATCATTATTATTTTGCAACAAGTTATCCCTCTCATAAATAGCACATATAAATGAATAACTAACTTGAACTAACTTAATAGGATTGAAGTGATATTTGGCTTAAAAAATCGGTCGCCTGGCAAAAAATATTAAAAATAAAAGCCTGACGATGTGCATTGGGCCGCGGCTCTCTGACGCCTTATTTTCTGGGTCCCGGCCTGAAAAGTTTGGGAACCCCTGAACTAGAGAATGATTCAACCTACCCGTACCCATGTGTTTATATGTGGATCATGGATCGTGCCTTCAGTGCATTATTTAAAAAGATGTCAACACATCATTCTTCAGTACCAGTGATCAATACACACATTGAAATATGTACCATGAAATGTGGGTAATGATGTAATGACATGTGCGACAGCTGATCCTAATAAAGTGCGTCGACTGTCTTGATGTGAGATGTGTAACTAAAGCCACAAAACACTGCTCTCTCTCTCTCTCTTCTCTCTCTCTCTGCAACCCTCAGTTTGCTGCCGGGCCAACACACCCCAAGGCAGCGCAGACAGGTGGTCTAGTCCCGGTGCTCTAATGCCAGCAGGTTGACACACAGACACACACTGGGGAGTCACTTTCTGACACTGTTCCACGAGCGTAAGCAGCTTTCTCCCTTCCACAAGGCCCCGGGTCCCAATGACCTAGAAGCAGATAGACTGGCTGACCCACTGGTCATCCCTGGTGCCATCTGGCAAGCCTCTACCTTCTGGGGCTTACCCTTCCCAGTGCCTCACGCAACTCCTTAAGAGAGCATAAGTGTGCTTAGGAGGACTTATCCTTTAGAGAAACTGGTTTGGGCCGTGCTGGGAAGTTGTACCCGGCCGGGAGGTCACAAGTTCCTTCACGAGCCTTTTGGGGGGTTGCATCCCGTCCTCTTCGTCTTGCTGGTGGGGGAGGAGCCAGCTTGATGTAAATGA